>NC_056758.1:9772500-10042500 GCF_018687715.1 Carya illinoinensis
ATACCTGTAATTACTCCAGCATCATGGGTCGCTGGCGCCTCATCATCCACATCTTCGAGTGTGACAGCATAAACCCAGACTTGCACTACTTGTCTTGGGTTTGTTCTTCCTCCGTGTCTACCTCCATGGCTTCCTTGAACTCTGACAGGGCATTCACGAGCAATATGTCCCACTTGGCCGCATCGGTAACACTGGGGTCCACTACTCAGCCAACACTCACCCTCATGAGCTCTATTACATGCTCCACAAATTGGCACCCGTCCCCCCATACGAACACCTGAGGACGCTTGAGGTCAAGTTCCGGTTCGCTGAATAAATTTCTGAGGCGAATCCGAGCTGCTTCCTTCACCAGAAAAACTCCGCCTCTTATGCCCTGGAGGGGAGCTCGTACTCAGATTATTCTCTCGCTCTATAAGGGTGGCCAAATCCACTAAGTCCTAAAAAGTGGATATCCGGTGACTGACCACCATACGGCGTATATCAGGGCGTAGTCCCTCCTGGAAACGCTCAGCTCGCATCTCCTCTGTGGTGATGAGGTGGGGAGCAAACCACCCAAGTTCAATAAATCTTCGGGCGTACTGTTCCACTGTCGTGTTCCCTTGAACCAAATTTGAGAACTCTCTTGCCTTTTGCTTCCTTACAGAAGCGGGAAAGAAGCGGTCGTTAAATTCTTTCTTGAAGCGCTGCCAGGTCACAACGGCGAAGGATCTCAATTCTAATTCCAGCATCACCCTCTTGGTATCCCACCAATCAGAAGCGGTGCCTTACAACAGATAGCTGGCGTAGAGTACTTGTTGCGCCTCGGTGCAACCACACACCTCAAAAGTTCTTTCCAAGTCCTTGATCCACTTTTCCAGCTTAAAGTGGATCATCTTCTCCAGTGAAGTGTGGAGTCCTATGCGCCAGAAAGCGCTCATAGGTGCATCCAACTTGCACCATGCTACTAGATTCTCCCGGGTATAGCCAAGGCCCTCCCTGATGTGGCCAAGGACCTCCTAGTTGTGGCCAAAGTCCTCCTTGTTGCGGACAATGCCCTCCTTGTGGTGGCCAGGGACTCCCTTGTTGTGGCCAAGGTCCTCCTGGTTGTGGCCAAAGCCCTGTCTGCTGTGGCCTAAAATTCTGCTGCATAAACTCCGTCATCTGCCGTATTGCTTGGGCTATGGAGTCATCTCTTGATGCATTGTCCCGTGGCTCCTGAGTAGATTTCCTTGGTCTCACCATTTTTCCTGTCACCACAACCTTTGACCCTCTTTAAGAAAACAAAAACAAAAACTAAAGACCAACACCACATAACAAGAAACAAAAAGAAACCAGCTTGCAAAAACATAACTAAATAAATAAAAACAAGTAGCCAAGTTCAAACAAATAAAACAAATAAAACAAATCAAATAGCAACTTTACTTAATATAATTTTTAAAACACAATCTTAAAAAAACATTCTGGTACTACCTACGGGACATGTGGTTTTACCCAGAGCCAAACTGCTATGATACCACCTGTGACGCCCCCAAATCCCCATGCACGGATACGGGAAAATTGAGACGTCCGGATGATGACATCACGGGTCATCATCCTGACGACGAGTGTCAAGTGTGTGTAAAAGCAATAAATGTGCAAAAAGAAATACGCAACGGATAAAGAAAGTCATGACTAAGTACCAGAATTTTTTTCTGGTTAAATACAAAACTGTTCAAAACATACATAAATAAATATTACAAATCACAAATATAGTTTTAAACTAAATACAAAACATAAACTTCAGTACCCCGGCGGAGCCGCATCCTTAGGCTCAGCCTCCTCATCCTCATCCTCGATCTCTGCACCAAAATCTACGGTACCAAAAATGGTGCCGCAGGTAAGTAAAATCCAAACACCACCAGATAAAAATATATAGAACTCAAACAATATGCATGAAGTGATGCCAATGAAAAACCCATAAAATCATATTTTTACCACACACGCCAAAAATCCCATTTGGCCCAAAAGCATAACCTTTCCCAAAATCATGCCAAAAGTCACATTTGGCCCGTATCAATCTCAAACCATTTACCAATTAAACCGTATGCACCATGACCTCCCATAGGGGTCATCCGCACACCCTGACTCCAGTGTCACACCACAGGTAATGACCACGCATGTGACACCTACACGAGCGATGCCCAGTTTCGCGCCCCGCGCGTTCGTAGCCAAGCATCCTCTAGCCCTCGCCAGTGAAGGGCCACGGAGTCGGTGCGTAGAGCGATGCCTGGTTCCGCGCCCGGCGCGTTCGTAGCCAAACATCCTCTAGCCCCCGCTCCCGTCGTCGTCCAGCGACAACTCAGGGGACGTCACTCAGTTTATTACACTCCCGAATGACCAGAGGAGCTCCACCGGGATAATACCCCATCCCAGCTTGGGGTCGTGATACACACGCACCCGAAAATCTACTTACGCCAATAAAACAGGATTTTCTCAAATAAATTAAAACGCACGTGCATGCACCATGTAAATGCGATATCAATGCACAAAACGATCAACCAAGCATAAATCAATAAATCAAGCAACTCCGTCCTCCATTCATCCGACCCCCGAACTCCTCAGACTCAGTCCGGAATCAGCCAACCAACAACAAATATTTATTAAATGAGCAAAATATATTTAAATCTAAAAGTAGAGTTTGAAAAATACTTACAACGCTATATGGTATTTTTAGAAAATACACGGCGTTGCAAACGGCGGAAGGAAAGCAACATAACAGTGAAATTTTACTGCGGCCGCGGGTTGTAAAATACCCACTTTTGAACGGGGACAAACCAAGGCTCGGGATTGATAGGAAATGGTCTAAGGATGTTTATGAAGCTAGTGGAAGTGGAGTTTGGCCGTGGGTGGCGGCGAAAACGGTGGAGGAATGGCCGAAATGCCCAAAACCGAAACTAGCTCGTGGGAGCTGTTCCGGTGACTGTTAGAGGCCGGAAATGGGTGGGTTAGGTCAGCAAGGAGTTGGTGATGAAGTGGTAAAAAGGTGGTCGCCGGAGGTGGAGCGACGGCGGCAGATCGGAGCAAAAACCGCTTGGCTTGAAGGTGGATTTCCGGCTAAACGGCGGCTCCGTTGGTGGTGGAATTTTGTGGGGTGGTTCACCGGAGGGAGGGGAAGATTTTGGTGGGGGTGGTGTGCCTCACGGTGGCTGGCGGCGGTGGTTCCGAGAGGTTAGCCGAAATGACGTGAGGGAAAGAGAGAGAGAGAGAGAGAGAGAGAGAGAGAGAGAGAGAGAGAGAGAGAGAGAGAGAGAGAGAGAGAGAGAGAGACGGAAGGGGAAAAAAGAAGAGAAAAAGAAAAAAGAAAAAAAAGAAAGAAAAGAGAAAAAAGAGAAAAAGGAAAAAGGAAAAAGAAAAGATGGAGGGAAGAAATGAGGTCCAATCCTCACTCCGGAAACCAAAACAGATCTGCCGAAAACGACATTAAAAACCGTAAAACGAGTAAATAAAATAAACACCGCATCAAATAAATAAAAACCAATTAAAATACATTAATTTAAAATAAATACACTAATATATTAATTAAATTAAAAACAACCATTCGGTGAAAATATACGTAAAAGCGGGTCGTCACAAAACATTTCCCTATTCGATATATATAGGACTATAAATAAACAAGATAATTCAATAAACCATTATAGTTCAACCGCGGAACTTGAGTTTGACTTGGTTTAAATGAGTCATTTGTAAAGATAAGCCACAAGGCATGAACTTCATTAATCATTCTAAAGGATATGTAATTACAAGATCAAAACTATCAAAATTCAGAGTATAAAAAAGAAAAAAAAAATCCACTTTTAAATTCACTAAATAATATGTGTAAGACTCTAAAGGTCATAAAGACTATTTTATAATTTAACTCTATAGTAAATTATATATGTATCTATAATTAACCATATAAGAAAATATTAATAAAAAATTAAAATTTTATTTATCAAAACTTATACAAAAAATTAGAAGATACAATATAAATGATTTATTTTTTAAAAGAGCAATGCTACATCCACCGGCATGAGATCGGTCCCGAGAAAGAACAATTTTCTATTTTTTTATTCATTTATATTCTTAAATATATTTTTTTTAAAATACACAACATCACTAAAAACCACTTCCTTAATCATTAAGTAAAAAAAACTGGGGACCCATTTATCTATGAACATAGCATTTTTCTTTTTAAAATAACTCGAAAATATGTTTAAACTTACTTAAATAATAAATAAACCAATTCTGCTAGGTACAATTGCCGACTACAGTCACCGTGCAGTCGGCTGACGTCCCTTGCTAATAATAATAATAATAATAATAAACCAAAATAGAGAACAAAACAATGAGATTGCATTCTCCTCTTCAAATCCAAAATCCCCACCCCGACAAGCCTGCCACTCATTTGCCTCCGTTAGACCTTCATCCAATATTGGCATCCAATTCGCACAGCAAAAGAGATCCATTTTTGGCAATTGAGTTCTGTCATCCAATGTGAATACACCATTTCCTAGGTTTCTTTCTTCTTTGTGATCCACCTAAGGAGCAAAATCAAATTGAAAAAATGTGACACATTTTGTTTCAACCAGACAATAAGATTATTAATTAGGTGGGTTGATGCATTGTAGAACCTGATGCGAACTTTGAATGTCTTTGCTTGTTTGCTTCACTATTTGGCAAGTTCTTTTGGCAGAATTGGTGCTTTTATGAATTGTAAAATTGAAACTTTGTTTAATAGGTCACAAATATGGAAACAAGGGAGAGAGTCTTTTTCAAATGGAGGCTTGAAGGTTGAGGTGATGGAAACAAGAGAGAGAGTCAGTCGTTTTCGGGAGAGAGTCAATTTTGAAGGTTGATGAAGGCTTGAAGAAGAAGAAATTTTCTTTCGAGTCTTTTTAAAGGTTTTTTTATTTTGTATTTTCTGGATACAAGTCATTTTGAAGGTTGATGGAGGCTTGAAGTATCTGTGTGGGAAGGATATGTGGGAAGAATAGAGATAGGAGAGACATAAACAAGGAGAGTAAACAAAGAGAGAGTGGGAAGAATCCAGGCAGTAGCTTTGAGAGGAGGGACGTGCCACCAAGGGAGGAAGGTTATTCGAAGGATCTGTGTTGGAACAATCAAGAGATTAAATAGAGAGAGGGAGGGCAAAAATATGTGTTGAACCCAAGGTTTCAAATTTCGTCTAATTATATATCTACATATGAATTTTGATGATAATAAATGAATTTAAAAAATCAAGGAGTCTCAAGTTCAAGTTGTCTACACAATGGAGTCAAGCACATCAAGAAATCATGCATGAGCAAGAAATGAATAAGTTCACATTAAAACTTAAAAAGTAATGTTGTAAATCTCTTAAAAATTCAAAATTAGAAGTAAGGTTCAAAACTAATATTTTATCATAAAGCATTAAAATATATTTTCCACATGTGCATGAATATTTTGAAAGATGATTGATTGTCATCTTTCACCTGTGTATGACATAATTAAAAGTTTGAATTTTGAAAATATGAAAGATGATTGATTGTCATATTTTACATGTGCATGTTTTATTTGAATATTTTTAAAAGTGATTGATACTTTTTTTTTACTTATGTAAAAAGTAGATGATTTTGTTTAAAAATTTTGAAAATATTAAAAATAATTGATTGTCATCTTTCACATGTATATGCTTTATTTGAATATTTTCAAAATTGATTGATGCTCTTTTTTATTTATGCAAAAGGTAGATGATTTTGTTGAAAAATTTTGAAAAGTAAAGTGTACTCATTTTGTCTTATGCGAAAAGTAAAAAAATTAGGTTTGAAATTTTTGAAAAGTGAATGATGTCATCTTTGACAAATGAAAAATAAGAAACTTTTTTTTTTGAATTTTTTGAGAAGTGAATGATGTTGTCTTTGATATGTAAATCTTTTTAAATTTGAATATGAAGTCTCATATACCTATAAATATATCATTCAAGAGCTTCAAATTCACAACATCAAGAGCATACAACATTCATTCAAAACTTTCATTCTCTCTTCTCTAAGCATTGAGCCTTAAACTTTATTCATTTTGATAGATATATAGTTTGCGCTTTATTGTTCTTATTTCACTCATTAAGGAGTGTTTTTTTATAATTTACCCACTATAAGCTATTGTATCAGAAAAAGGGTGTGTATAACTCTTGTACGTATAGAAAGTGTTCTACATAGAAAATAGTTGAATAACTTCATGTAAGGTGATTGCAAATGTAAATGGTGTTCTACATGAATCCTTTGTAATGGTGTTTCAAAAGTGTAATAGGTTTCTATCTCCACCCGAAAGAGATTGAATAGTGAATTTGGGAATACTCGAGAGATAGCTTAAGGCGAGGACGTAGGCAATGGGGCCGAACCTCATTAACATACTGAATTTGCTTCTCTCTTACCCTTACTATTTATATTTATTGCTACTTCGTATTTTATTTATATTTTATATTGTGTATTTTATTTATAATTATTAATTTTTTTAAATATAATCCAATTCACCCCCCTCTTGCATTAATCATCTAGGCAACAATTTGTATTAGAGCAAAGGCTCTGTTATAAAATTAACTATCTTTTGAGTTAAGATCTTATGGCTAACATTACAGCTTCATTTGGGGAGGTCAATCTAGTAGTCGGCCTCCACTCTTTTGTGAAGACAATTACTTACTCTAAAAAATTAAAATCAGAATATTCTTTCAGGTTTAAGGTTGAGAAATATGGAAATGCATTGTAAATGGACCTTATATTCCAACAAAAGTGGTTAATAGAGTAAAGGTCAAAAAGGAAGAAGAAGAGTTTGATCGTGAATACGTAGACTTTATACATTCAATTTAACTGTTATGAATTTATTATATAATGTTATCAATGGAAATGAGTTTAATAAAATAATGACTTGCGCTACTGCAAAGGAAATTTGGGGTAACTTGGAAATTACTTATGAAGAAACTTCTTAAGTTAAAGAATCAAAAATTTATATTCTTACTCATGAATATGAAATGTTTAAGATGCATGATGATGAATATATTTCTAATATATACACTCGTTTACTAACATCATAAACAGTTTGATAGCTTTTGGCAAAATTTATTTTAAGGTGGAGATAGTAAGAAAAATTCTCAACTCTCTACCAAAATACTAGAAATCAAAAGTGACAACGATTTTTAAAGATAGAGACCTCAAGAAGCTCGAAATCCATGGACTTATCGGGTCACTTACCACCCATGAATACACATTGAAAAGATGAGAAGAAGAAGGAAAGTCAAAGAAGAGCTTGACACTTAAAGTTGTTCCTCATAAAAGTGAAAGTGATGAAGATGAGAAAAATGACGACAAAGATAAAGAAATTCGATGATAACAAGAAGAATTAAGATGTTCTTAAAGAAAAATAAAACTCGTCCGAAGAAATCCTTCTAAAAGTTTTCCAAGAAAGATTCAGGTAAAAATGATACTTTAATTTGTTATAAATGCAATAAGCCTGGTCATATCAAATTAGATTGTCCTCTACTAAAGAAAGATGGAAACAAGGGCAAGAAAGCAATGAAAGCTACATGGGATGATGATTTAAGTAGTTCAGATAGTGAAGCAAGCAATGAAGAATTAACAAATTTTTGTCTTATGGCTAAAGATGATATTGAGGTAACAAATCTTAATAATATTGAAGATCTTTCATATGAAAAATTACAAAATGTTTTAGAAGGGGTATATAAGGAGCTTAAAAAATTGGGTATTAAGTATACTTCTTTAAAAAAGAAAAATTATTTTTTAACAAACGAAGTTGATGTTTTAAGAAAAGAAAGCATCGTTTTGAAAGATGAAAATCTTGAGTTGAAAAAGAAGAAAATTGATTTAGAAAATATTGTTAAAAACTTTACAAATGGAAAAGAAATTTTGAAAAATTTCTTGGTAATCAAAGATATGTTTTTGACAAGGCAAGCTTGGGATATATGCTAAAACAAAAAAACAAACCTTATAAAAATTTCTTTAATAATCCTTCTATATCAAAGTCCAGTATTAAAAATTCTTTTCATAAAAATAATTTTGTCAAAGAAAGATACTATTATAATCACTCAAGTTCTTCATATATGCCGCATGCTATTTGCAATTTTTGTAATAGAAATGGTTATAATTATCATATTTGTTCTATTAAAAGAAAGCATACAATAACTATTAGGGTCATATGGGTACCTAAAAATCTTGTTTCTTCTAATACTGAAGGACCTAAAGAACTTGAGTACCAAGAAAAATTATTTTAATTATTTTTATAAGTATGAATGAAGTCCTCCATAAGTAAAAGTAAATAATTTTTAGATAGTGGATGTTCAAGACACATAACGGGAGAGAAGACTAAATTCTTTAATCTTAGATCTAAGGAAAAAGAACACGTGACATTAGGAAATAACTCGAAATAGAAGATCGTGGAAATAGGTAAAATTGATAATGAATCTTCTCTCATAATTGAATATATTCTACTTGTTGAAAGTCTAAAACATAATCTTTTGAGTATAAGTCAATTATGTGATAAAATATTTACAATTACTTTCAAAATGGATAAATGCATTATTTTGAATGATCATGATTGCGATGTTTGCTTTATTACTTTTAGAAGCAACAATATTTATGCAATCAATTTTGAAGAAATTACCTCACAAGATGCTATTTGTTTTTCAGCTCAAAATAAAATTAGTTGGCTATGACATAGAAGACTAGGTCATGCCAATATAGAACTTATTTCCAAACTTTCAAAAAGTGATATTGTGAGAGGTTTACCAAATGCAATTTTTTTTTTAAAGACAAAATTTGTGATGCATGCCAATTTAGTAAATAAACAAAAACTTCTTTTAAAACCAAAAAACATATTTTTACTACTAAACCACTGTAATTAATACACATGAATCTTTTTGGATTAAATAGAGTTGCAAGTTTAAGAGGAAAATATTATGTATTTGTTATTGTTGATGATTTCTCTAGATATACTTGGGTCATCTTTCTTACTCATAAAGATAAGGTATATAATGTCTTTATCAAGTTATGCAAAAGAATTCAAAATGAAAAGGGTTATACTATTTCAAGTATACGAAGTGATAGGGGAAAAAAGTTTGTTAATAAAAATATTGAAACTTTTTATGATAAAATTGGTTTTATGCATAATTTTTCTGCTCCTCGAACTCCTCAACAAAATGGGGTAGTAGAGAGGAAAAATAAATCTCTTAAAGAGATAGTAAAAACAATGCACAATGAAAACAATTTGTCTAGTTACTTTTGGGTCAAAATGGTAAGTACTGTATATTATGTTATAAATAGAGTTATGCTAAGGTCTAAACTAGATAAAACCCCTTTTGAGCTTTGGAATGAGAAAATGCCTAACGTTTGTTACTTTCATGTATTTGGATGCAAATATTTTATTTTGAATGACAAAGATAATTTAAGTAAGTTTGATGCAAAATCTGATAAATATATCTTTCTCAGGAATTCTACTAATAGTAAAGCTTATAAAGTATTCAATAAAAAGATTTTGACTATACAAGAATTTATGAATGTAGTATTTGATGAATCTAATTCTCTACCCTCTAAGAAATCTGTTGATGAAGAAACAGGAGGTATAAATAACACAAAAAGTCCAATCTCAACAAAGAGAACACAATAGAGGAAGTACAACATAGAGACATTAGGAAAGATTATCAAAATTTAATATAAGATGCAACCAAACAGTGAAAATTTGTAAAAGATCATCCAGTGAAACAAATTCTGGGAGAACATTCACGATGTGTAAGTACTCGATCATCTTTTAGAAATATTTGCAATCATACTACTTTTCTATCTCAGATTGAATTTAAAAATATTGATGAAGCACTTCTTGATGAATCTTGGATTCTAGTTATGCAAGAAGAACTGAATCAATTTGAAATAAATCATGTTTGGACACTTGTTCTTAGACCAAAAAACCATACTATTATTAGAATAAAATTGGTTTTTAGAAACAAAAAAGATGAGTCCGAAGTCATTACTAGAAATAAAACTCAACTTGTAGTTCAAGATTTCAATCAAGAAGAATGAATCGATTATGATGAGATATATACACCAGTTGCAAGATTAGAAGCTATTCGAATGCTACTTGCATATGCGTGTTATAAATATTTCAAGCTTTTTCAAATAGATGTTAAAAGTGTTTTTTTAAATGGTTTTATAAATGAAAAGGTATATGTTAAGCAATTTCTAGATTTTGAAAATTATATTTCTCCAAATTATGTTTTCAAATTTACAAAAGAACTGTATGGACTCAAACAAGCTCCTAGAGTTTCATACGAGAGACTCGGTAGTTTCTTGATTGAAAAAGGTTTTTCAAGAGGAAAAATCGACACAACTCTTTTCATTAAACACGAAAATAATAATATTCTTTTGATTCAGATTTATGTTAATGATATAATATTCGGTATTACTAATGAAAATATGTATCAATTTTTTGCTACGACTATGTAGGAAGAATTTGAAATGAGCATGATGGGAGAACTTACATTCTTTCTCGAATTGCAAATTAAGCAAGTAAAAAGTAGAACATTCATCAATCAATCAAAATATATTAAGGAATTACTCAAGAAGTTTGGGATGGAAGGTGCTAAGGAAATTGGAACACCAATGAGCCTATCCACTAAACTTGATAAAGATGAAACTGGTAAGTTAGTTGACTCGAAAGTATATCGAGATAAGATTGGTAGTTTATTATATTTGACAGCCAGTACACCAGATATTATGTTTAGTGTGTGTTTATATGCACGCTTTCAATCATCTCCAAAAAAATCTCATTTAATTACAGTTAAGCGTATTATTAAATATTTAGGGTTATGGTACCCTAAGCACATATCTTTTGATCTAATTAGTTGCACAGATACAGATTATGCTAGTTGCAAAATTGATCGAAAAAGCACTAGTGAAGCATGTCATTTCTTAGGTCATGCATTAGTTTTCTGGTTTAGTAAAAAATAAAATTTTGTTGCATTATCTACTGTTGAGGCAGAATATATTACTGTGGGTAGTTGTTGTGCTCAAATTCTTTATATGAAGCAACAACTTGAAAATTTTAAACTCATGTATAATTACATTCTAATCAAATGTGATAATACAAGTGTTATAAATCTTTCAAAGAACCCAATACAACATTCTAGAACTAAGCATATTGAAATAAAATATCATTTTCTTTGAAATCATGTGCAGAAAGGCGATATAGTACTAGAGTTCACAAACACATACGATCAGTTAGCAGATATTTTCACAAAACATTTACCAGAAGATAGACTATGTATGATTAGAAGAGAAATAGGTATGATGCATGCTATGAATATCTCTTAAAAGATATATCAGAGTCACTAAAAATAGAGAAGAAATTTTATAAATACTTTCACATAAATTTGAGATTTTTAACCTCATGTTTGATACGCTCATTCTCTTCATACAATATCATACCATCCCTATCTGTGAGAATTTGCAAGCGAAATGAAGAATCTAATAGGGATTTCAACTGTTTATTCTTCTACCAAAAGATTTCTTCCTTTGTATGAGACTCTTGAACAATTTGCTGAAATACAACAATTTATTCTTTAAGATTTTCAACCTCATGGTTTTTAACTTGTAGCCTCTGGGAAAAAAACAATTATAGAGGATGAGTAATGAGTCTTGAAACTCACCAAGTCGTAGATAACATCAGAGTCTAACTTATTAGCCAAATTGTTATTTTCTTACTGTAACATGGCACCAATGGCAGCTGTAGAAAGGATAGGAGATTGAGGTGTAGAATACCTCATAAATGAATTTAGAGGATTGTTAGAAGAATGAGTCATTGAAAAAAGAATTGAAAGCTTAAAGCGATGATATTGAAAGAATGCAAATGAGCTATAGAGATTAAAATAAGATTTGATGTGAATTAGAAGAACTTTAAGACTGATTTTATAGAGAATTGCTTAGCCATACTATCGTTATGTAAAAACAGAACTGAAGTCAAGGAGCAATGTGATTTTTTTTGGTATCCGATGAGTGAAAATGACATTTTTTTAAAAAACTCAGAGCCCTCAATCTCGTTTATCAATAATATCAGGCAATTTTTAAAATCTCAAGCCACACTTGTTGGGTTACGAGCGGCTCCAATTTTTCAATTATCTATAGTTTCTAATAACATATTATTTTCTTTAATCTATTTACTTGTTCTAGATCCTTTTTAATGATGCCAAAATGAGGAGAAATTTTAGATTAAAATATTAACATTGTTTGAATTGCTAAACTTGTTATATATGCATGGAATTATATTTATACTTTTACTTGAAAAACTAATGTACATTCTCAATGGGAGCTTAAGTATTAATACAAACTTCAGGTTCTATCAAATATTTGTTATCATAAAAAAATGGGGAGATTGTTAAACCCAAGATTTCAAGTTTCATGTAATTATATATTTACACATAGATTTTGATGATAATAAATGAATTCAAAAAATAAAGGAATTTCAGACTCAAGTTATCTATACAATAGAGTCAAACATATCAAGGAACCAAGCATAAGTAAGAAGGGAACAAATTCACATTAAAGCTTATAGAATAATGTTGTAAATCTCTTAAAAATTTGAAATTATGAGTAAGGCTCAAAATTAATATTTTATCATAAAACATTAAAATACATTTTCCACATGTGCATGAATATTTTGAAAATTAAATTTGAAAATTTTGAAAGATAATTGATTGTTATCTTTCACATGTGCATGCTTTATTTGGATATTTTCAAAAGTAATTTATGCTCTTTTTGACTTATACAAAAGGTAGATGATTTTGTTTAAAAAATTTGAAAAATAAAGTGTACTCCTCTTGTCATATGCGAAAAGTAAAAATATTAGATTTAAAATTTTTGAAAAGTGAATGATGTTGTCTTTGACAAATGAAAAAGAAGAAACTATGATTTGAATTTTTTGAAAAATGAATAATGTTGTCTTTAACATGTGAATTTTTTTAAATTTGAATATGAAATCTCATATGCCTATAAATATATCATTCGAAAGCTTTAAATTCACAACATCAAGAGCATACAACATTTATTCAAAATTTTCATTCTATCTTCTCTAAACATTGAGCCTTAAACATTATTCATTTTGATAGAGATATAGTTTGAACTTTATTGTTCTTATTTTACTCATTGAGGAGTGTTTTCTGATAACCTACCCATTATTAGCTCTTGTATTAGTAAAAAAGTATGTATAACCCTTGTGCGTGTAGAAAGTGTTATACATAGGGAATAGTTGAATTACCATGTGTAAGGTGATTGCAAGTATAAAGGGTGTTCTATACGGATCTTTTGTAACAGTGTTGTTCAAATATGTAATAGGTTTCTATTTCCACCCGAGTGAGGTTGAATAGTAAATTTGGGGATCCTCAAGGAGTAGCTTGAGGCGAGGACGTAGGCAGTGGAGTCGAACCTCGTTAACATATTGAGTTTACTTCTCTCTTACCCTTACTCTTTATATTTATTGCTGCTTCGTATTTTATTTATATTTTATATTGTGTATTTAATTTATAATTGTTAATTTTTTTAAAATATAACCAAATTCACTCACTCTCTTATATTAGTCATCTGAGCAACAAAATGAAAACTGGGGAGGGTTTCGAGCACATTGGCTTTGTTGCTTAAAACGGTGCGTTTTAGTTTTTTTCCACATCAGTAACTGCTTAAGCGGCATTTACATGAGGCAATCGTCTTCAGCATTTTACTAAATAATCTGTTTGTAATATCACGTATCTCGATATGCTCAAACTTTATTCATATTTAAATAAAAAATTAAATAAATAATACTTTTTAAATTACAATTGGGTCATCCATTACTTCTTTTTTTTTACCTAAGCAAAAGTGGAGGTGAGGCGATTAGTGTAACAATCATCCTTAGATGTGATCATAAGAGCCATTTTCCACTGCAGAATGTCAGATTTGGTCATCCACTACTTACTCGAACTCAAATAATTTAGGTGATTGATACAATAAATTAGGGATGAAAGTTTAAACCGGACAATTAGAAAACCGGCCCAGGCTAGACCGTTGGTCCGATTTTGGACCGGTCCAGTCCAGAATCAATTTTTATATTGTAAAATTCTATCATATTCAGTTTGGTTTCGGTTATGTGCTTTTCGAGACTAAATTAGACCGGTTTAAATATATATATATAAATTAAAGTTTTAATATTATATAAAATATTTTTTATATATAATTTTTACGTATAATATATAATTATATATCATATATAAAATAATTTTATATTATAGTTTATAACATAAAATTTTAATCTTAAATATGAATATTTGTAATTTGTTTGATCATATGTTATAAGAGGTTTTTTTTTTCTTTTTTTTTGAGAAAATGGGAACTTCATATTGATATTTCAACATAGAAGGTTACAAATGCATTGAGGATAATCCTCTACAAGAATAGATTCCTCACTAAGATCTAAAGCGCTCTTAGCTAGGCTGTGTGCCACTACATTTACTTGCCTAGGTACATGTCGAAATGACCAAGTTTGGTAAGAAGCTAAAAGTTTCTTTATGTCAAGAAAGATCAGGCTAGAAGTACTCCAATCCTCAGCTGAATTGGTAATCCCGTTAACCACCAGTTTTGACTCACCTTAAAAAATGACATTGTGGAGACCAATCTTGAGACCAAACTGCACAATTCACAGGGCAGCTAAGGCTTCTCCCAAAAGAGGATCAAGGAAGGAGTTTTTGAGGCTTCTAAGGGTGGCTATAACAAGACCATCCCAATCTCTGATGGCCACTCCAATTCCCACCATGCAGTTCACTTTGTCAATGGCTGCATCCCAATTTATGTTGTAGAAGTTGGTGGGGGCCTTGCACCACTTGGTTGGTATTCGGGTTGAGAGGGATTGCTCCTGTGGTTGGCTGTTAAGTTCCTCCAGTTCACTTTTCCTTATGGAGACTATCTTTGAGATCTGTAAAGGGGAGGTAAAGCTAGACTCAAAAATGAATTTGCTCCTCCTATGCTATAGTTCAGTAGCTGTGAGAGCTAGTTCAACATGTTCCTCAACAAGGAGTAGGGAAAGGAGGTCTGTGAGCAATTCATGGAAAGGTTGTTCCTCTGTTCTGCACTTTTGAAGTCTTCTCGAGCTATGGCTCCATGCATCTTGGGCTGCTTTACATGACCAAAGTACGTGAGTTGTGGTCTCTGGAAAAGAGTGATAGATAGGACATGGAGGAGATTCAATGATCTTCCTTTTATACAAGTTGGCTCTGGTGGGAAGGATGTCCTTAGCTGCTCTCCATAGGAACATTTTGACTTTGTTTGGCACTTTAAGCTTCTATAATAGTTTCCAAGGAACCCCTTGGTTAGAAGGTCGAGAGCCTTGCTCATTCTTGCTGCCATTCATAGAAACTTGGAGGTGGTAAACTGACTTAACTGAAAACAACCGTTGGTAATGCATCTCCAAGAAAGCCTATCATTGTTGTTGCAGGGACTGATATGTAACTTGGATATAACTGCTGCCTCCTCAGGAATAACGATATTCTATATGAGAGGTAGATTCCGGGAGTGAGTGTCTTGATCTATCAGTGATTCGCTGTAGCATCTATGTTGAGTGTCTTGGGAGGGGATTGAACTTTGAAAGAAGTAGGAGTGGGCAGCCAACGGTCTGACCAAATTCTCACAGAATTGCCATTTCCTATCTTCCAATGGAGGCCTTAAGCTAACAGTTGTCTAGCTGCTGTTATACTTTTCCACACAAAGGAATCAATCCTTCTGACTCTTGCCGATAGAAAGTCACTTGAGGGAAAGTATTTGGCTTTAAGAACTCGAGAAGTTGCTAGAGATTGGGTGTTGATGAGGAGCCTTCACCCTTGCTTGGCTAGCATGGCTTTATTGAAATTTTCAAAATTTCTGAATCCCAGACCCCAGTCTTGTTTGCCCTTTCCAATGCCTTTTCAATTAAGCCAGTGCATTTTAGACTTCTGGTTTTTTATCCCCCACCAGAAATATTGCATCAATTTATTAATGTTTCTCAGTATTCCCTTGGGAATTAGGAAAATTTCCATGCAATACGTGGGAATGGATTGAATAACTGACTTTAGTAAGACTTCTTTTCCTGCTGAGGATAACAAGTTTGTTTTCCAACTGCTCATTTGAGCTTTGATTCTGTCCAAGATGGGAGTAAAAGCTCTACCCTTGCTCTTGCCCACATAAGAAGGTAATCCTAAGTACTTTTCAAATGGACCCGATGCTTTAATCCCAGCCGAGGTCAGTATGAAATTTTGGGCTGCTTGGCTTGTATTCTTGCTGAAATAAATTGAGGATTTATCCAAGTTCAGTCTCTGACCAAAGCTTGCTTCATAAGAATTGAGGATGAGTTGAAGATTGGTCCATTCCTGCTGATGTGCCTTACAAAAGACCAGACTATCGTCTGCAAAAAATAAGTGATTGACAGTTAATGAGCCTCTAGAAAGAGGGAAACCAGATATTGAGCCTTGTTGTTTAGCCATGTTCAGTGCCAAGGAGAGGATTTTTGAGCACAGAATGAATAATATGGGGAAAGGGGGTCTCCTTGGCGTATACCCCTTGAAGGTTTAAAGGTTGGTTGAGGGATGCCATTGATGAGGATTGGATAAGTCACAGTTCCAATACATTGCATGATAAGATCAGTTCACTCTCTATCAAAGTCCATCTGCTGAAGCACTTGATGAATGAAGCTCCACTCTAGCTTATCATAGGCCTTGCTCATATCAAACTTGAGGGCCATGAAAGCTTCTTTATGATTTTTCCTTCTGTTTTGCATTAAGTGCAGGAGTTCATAAGCCACTATAGTGTTGTCTGAGATCATTCTTCCTGGAACAAAAGCACTTTGGGTGTCTGAGATTAGTTTTGGCAAGATGGATTTTAATCTTTTTGTAATGACCTTAGCTATGATCTTGTAGTATACATTACAAAGACTAATAGGCCTATAATCAATGACCTTCAAAGGGGAGTTCTTCTTTGGAATAAGGGTTATGATGTGTGATTGATAGCTCGAAAGCTAGATTTTATTAACTTGTCTTCTTTGGAATAAGAGTTATAGCATAATATAGTTAACTTAATAGGAAAATTCTATATACCATACTATCATCTCCCTAAGTAAGATGTGACACATTTGTCACAATTGAATGATTATTTATTGCATATTTTTTTATCATCAAATGATATTAAATATGTCACATCATATATATTAGAATATAAGTAAGATGGTAGTGTGGTATATGTCATTACTCAACTTAATATGTTAGATTTAATACTATGATATTAGTATAGTATGATACTATGATATATATTAGTATTATACTATGATATTAGCATAATATTATAATTTATAGTAGTAATACTATAATACTATGATATATTAATATAAATTGATATTTGATTAAAATTGAAAAATCGAACCGAATTGGACCGAAATCGATAAAATTAAAAGTATCGATTTAGAAAAGTAACTAATATGAAATCGGTTCTTAAAAATATAAAATCGGTGTAATAGGTTCGGTTCTAAAAATTTTACAAAATCGAACCGGTTACACCCTACAATAAATTAATTATATTAATTAAAAATTCTTAAAAGAATAATGAGGCTCCACGGTTAGCTATCATAGATGAAAGCACGCCAGATGTATTCGTGAAAGGAAAGCAGTATATTTGGAGAAAAATGACAGGGTTACTACTCTTTTACTACTTATTTATTACTCATTTTGTATTTATTTTTTTAAATTTTTTATTTTACTTAATGTTTAAGGAAGTGATTATTAATAAAATTATATGTTTTTTTAATTTTTTCTTAATGGCTAGAAGACCCATATGCTACTTATAAGTTATTAGGATTTTTTTATTTTTTTATCATTTTCTTTTAAGTATTTTTTTAACCTCTTTAGCCATTAAGAAAAATTAAAAAAATATATAATTTTATTAATAATCACTTCCTTAAACATTAAGTAAAATAAAAAATTAAATATAAAATAAGTAGTAAATAAATAGTAAAAGAGTAGTGACGCTGTCATTTTCCTATTCGGAGAAGGCGCAAGCGTTGTAGAGAATGTTGGAGAGAATCGTATGCGTTTAGGGTTTTTGCTTCTAGAGGTTGTGCATATAAATTTAAGGCACTCGTCTGTGGCCTTACGTATTAGTTAAGGGTTAGGGTTTCGATCCAATGGCGGAAGAGAGATCGACTGGTGTGGTACGATGGTTCAACGATGTCAAGGGTTTCGGGTTCATCACGCCCGACGACGGAGGAGAAGATCTGTTCGTCCATCAGTCCGCCATCAAATGCGAGGGTTTTCGTAGCCTGGCTGAGGGCGAGCGCGTCGAGTTCCAGATCGAGCTCGGCGTTAACGAGAGAACCAAGGCCGTGAATGTCACCGGTCCCGACGGATCTCCCCTCCAGGGCAACAAGAAGGACGGTTACATACGGTCCGGACGCGGAGGTGGTGGAGGTTGGAGAAGCGGCGGTTGTTACAATTGTGGCGATCCTAGGCACCTGGCCAGGGATTGTTACAAAGGGAACAGCGGCGGCGGCGGCGGCGGTGGCTGTTTCAATTGTGGTGAGGTTGGGCACATGGCTAGGGACTGTCCTAACGGAAACAATGGCGGCGGCGGTGGTGGTGGCGCGTGTTATACCTGTGGTGGGTTCGGACACTTGGCAAGGGACTGCAGGGGTGGCGGTAGTGCTGGCGGTGGCGCATGCTTTTCATGTGGGGGATTCGGTCACCTTGCTAGGGATTGCCGCAACAACGGCGTTTCCGGGAGGTTCAGTGGTGGCGGTGGCGGCGGAGGAAGGAGAGGCTGTTTCAACTGTGGGAAACAAGGACACCTTGCCAAAGAGTGCCCTGACGTAGCTTGATTATGAAGAAAAAAGAGTAATAGTACATATTCTCTCTTTTTTCTAACCATTTTGATCTTTAGTTTCTTAATGCTTACTTTTTAATTATTGGGGTTATACACACGATGATTTTATATTTTGTGCTGGTTTTGACTTGGTGATCGGCTGTTCGATCCATTTTTTCAGTCTGCCTAACACAGATGTGGTGTAGTTCGGATAAGAATTAGGGATGTTGACATGTTGTTATCAACTAATGACTGCGGCATTAGTTTCTCTAACCGAGCAGCTCTCTTCTTCAAGTTTGAATTAACCGACTTTGATATTTAGCTTGGTGGACTGATTATCTACTATTATGAGCTGCGTCATTAATATTGTCTTTTATATATTTAATAATATTATATTTTTATTAGGAGTTTCTACTCTCATTTTGGTTAAGAGTGTTAAGATTTTTTAGATCTCCCATTTGTTATATCCTTAGGTTGTTTGCATATGTTTTAGTTATGAATTACCGCTCACCATTTAATTCCTAGACCTTTATCCAAGCTTTTTATTGTTCTCAATTTTAATTTTTGTGAATCTAGGGCCTTGACAATCACGTTATTAGAATAGATATACAATCATAGGCCTTTCAAAATTGAAGTTACACCCCGTTTTGATGACAAGAAGGCGGTCATTAACTCACTTACATCGGTAGTATTATCCACTAGGGCATTGAAAACACTATGCATAGATAAAGAGTAGCCGAGCATCTTTAATCTTTGCCTTTATTCCACCTTTTATTTATTTAAAAAAAAAAAAGAGTATTTGAGCATCTGAACATATACTGCACAGACAATGGGGTATGGGAGGAATGTATCAGTCTGTGTTGGTTGTTTTACTGTATTGCTCAGATTATCCGAAATAATCTGGAAATCTTTTTGCATTCCATTTTTGGCCATAAAATTGATTCTAGTATTAGAAATTATCCATGATTTATGTGCTTCTATGTGTAGTGGAACCTCCTACCACCTTCTTAGGACAAGCCTTACTGAATGGTTCGGCTCCAACTTTGGTTGCAGGTGAGGTAGAGCCCAAAATTTTTTGTGTATAAGGGTTATTAGATTTTAGCTTACTGTGCAGGGTGCAGCCTAGTAGTCAAAAGGGCGGACCTGGGAATACCTTTATAAAGCATATAATCCTGAAAAGACCAGTCAATTTTAGGCTTTGCTAGAATCACCATAAGGCCTAGTTTCACAAAGAACAAATGTGGGACTTGCACGCATGAATACCTTCATAACCTACCCACACTATGAGTTATTCATTTTCCAATGTCTACTTTGGTGTTTCAAACTCCTACGTTAACGTCATGTAAAGCAGTCATCCAAGATCACATGGCCATACAATCTCTCTGATACAATATGTAACTACTCAAAGAAAGAGCTAGTCGTGTATAAGCTATAACCCCAAAAGACTAGTCAATCAAGCTTGTTTAGAATCGCCTATAAAGCACTTCCACCTAATATGTAATGATCCTAGGAAAGTTTAAGCCATATTTATGTCTATACTTCAAAAAAACTATTCAAGACTTATGATTGCTCCATGGAATCAATTTAAATTGCACGGGCTCCTGCCTCCCTCCCTCCCAAACAATGTGAAATCCCATTCATTATCCTGTTATATTAAATCTGGGGCATTACATTACATGTAGTCAATGTGGGACTTAGCACCTTTGACTACCTGCCCCATCTATTTTGGTCATTCATATTCCCAATGTTTTGAAGTGTTATAGTAAGCTATCTTGGGTTCGATTCCGAATTGTAAGTTCCCCTTGATTGCCTTATACATCGTTTTTATGGGTGGGGTCGTGTCTCCCGGGTTTTCTTCTCATGGATGGTTCTAAGGGGTCCCTTCCCTATCTTAGCGAGGTTCTGGTTCATTTATTAAAAAAGAAAAAGAAAAGGAGATAAGTAGTTTGGTTTGTAATATGGGTTTTCCTGTATTTATCAGTCACAACTGTAATTTCAATTTCATTGAATGAAATGAAATCTATTTTCCATTAAAAAAAAAAAAGAGAGAGAGAGAGAGAAAAAAAAAACCGACCTTGACTTATTTTAGGCAGTTCTCCGTTAGTGGAATGTTCTTCTCTTTCAGCCCTTTCTCCTCTCCTTTTCTTTTTCAGAATCCAATTATCTTTTAGAACAAAATTGCATGTAGGCTTATCAACGATTGTTTTCTAATAGACTCACTTCAAGGCCATTGCATCAGTTGACAGCTTTGTGGTCAAGATAGGTCTGACTTTTTCGTGGAAACAAAAGAACCTTGACCTCTGATTTAATGCTTTGTTCATAGGTAAGAATTGGTGATCCCCTTCGTTTATGCAATCTTTGCATGTGTTTCTATCGTATAGTTACTGGTCCTAACTTTTTTTCCCCAACCCAATTGGATTTGGGTGGTATGATGGTGTCATTATTGTCGTATTTTCTTAGGAGATTGATGGTGTGTAATGCCCCCAATGGAAAGTCCAAATCGTATGGTCTATATTTCAAAACGATTAGTTAATGATACAATTGGAGTTCAATTGGAACATTATAAAAAACAAGAGCTTTTCTTTTTGGGATTTCATACACCACTTACCTTATCCTCACATCATGTAGGATATCACATGGTATTCTGAAATTTAATTTTATTGACAATCTCACTTTTGACGATTGAATGCATTTCACAGCTTTAGAATGCCATGGTGGTTGCAAGCAAAAATTCAAATAACAGGGCCTTCTAAAAGTATAACGATGCAATCTATTTTTTTAAAAATTATATGCATTCATTTAAAACTATTAACTATAATGGAGAAAAGAAAAAACTAATGTGGAAAATGAGGTAAATTGGCTATTCACCAATCCATTCCCTTCACGGCAAACATACTGCAAACTGAAATTCAAACATGTTGAATAAAAGGTGAGGAATTCATGCCAGAGTTCGAAAATCTGACTTTAGGGTATTTTTCTGGTTGTGTAGCCAATGTACTAGAAGGGTGGAATCTGTTTCAACTATAGGATCCGTCACTTCCAATTGGTAACATAAAAGCAAGCCAAGTTTTAGTCTAGATAATCATAGGGTTCCAATTATGTTTAGCCCATGGGAAGATTGTGAATAATTGGACCTTAAAAGATCCGAAACTGATTTAGAACTAGACTCCCCATTAGTTGTTGTGGTGGTTCGGTATAGTTCGTAACGGGTCGGATTTGATTCTGGTTTTTAAGAATTGAAATCGGATCAAAATCGATTTGTTACCAATTTTTTATATTTTCAAAAATTGGTTTGAACCGAATAGAGCGATATATATTTTTTAATTTTTATATTATATAATTATTTTTTATATAATTTTTTATATTATATTGTATATATGCTAATTATATTGCTAATTAATATAATATAAATTTTTAATCTTATTGCTTATTTTTATAAGATTAATATAATATTTGATATAACATATAAATTTTAAACTTCTATCATAAAATTAATATAACATGAAAATTTAATCTTAAACATGAACACTAATATTAAGCTATTAGCATAAACTTACTTTTGAGTAGAATAAGTATTAGAGGAACTTGCTCTGAAATCTCAACTTATGTAGTGCTACATGTGTAAATGGTAAATAAGAAAAACCAAGCATAACCAGATTGAAATTGGAAAAACCGAAAGTTTCGAATTTGGTGATGAATTAGTATATATTGGTTCTTAAATTCTCAAAATCGGTATATATCGATTCGATTTCAAAATTTATCCAAAATCGACATGGTTACACCCCTAATTAACAGTATGTTTCCATACCCAAAAATTCATTCCAGCCTTTAGCTTAAGAGGATATTGAATAACCTCTTGAACTGAAGATTAGCCCCCAATTCTTAAGAGTATAATCGTTTCAGTTCGGTCCAGTTTTTGGATATATTGTTGAGTCAAATTAGTCTAAATCGATTTTAAAATTCTGAGGATCGAAACCGATCAGTTCATTCAAGAGACTCGAACTTTCGATTTTGGTTAGTTTTGTTTTACATGTGTGATTTGATTTTTGTGCTTTCTTGTTAGACTGGTTAGTTTTTTTTATCCAAATGAATAATTGTTTAGTCTAAATATGAGTTTTAGAGCCCAAAACAACATGCATAAAATCAATTAACCAAATAAAAGCTAAAAACATGTGTGATTTGATTTTGTGCTTTCTTGTTAGACTGGTTGGTTTTTTTTTACCCAAATGAATAATTGTTTTGTCTAAATATGAGTTTTAGAGGCCAAAACAACATGTATACAATCAATTAACCAAATAAAAGCTAAAAACAATTAGCCAAAATATACTAATGAGTTTGAGTAAAACATGCATTTAATAATGCCTAAAAAAACTTATTAAAAACTGCACAAAAACATTTTTAAAGGCTAAAACTAAAAGCCTAAAACATGCATATAAAAAAAAAAATAAAAATAATTAGCCAAGATAAAAAAAATTTAAAAAAGAAAAATACGCTAGAACAATTGCAAATGCAACCACCAAAGTGTAAAAATGTAAGTTACTTCAAAATTTGTAAAAATGTAATTATACAATATATATATATATACACACACCATATTATATATCTAAGTATGTAAGTTAATACGTGAGGATAAATAATAACGTATCAATAACTTAATATTAATATTCATTTATAAGAGTAAGTTTATATCAAAGAAGCATAAATAAGTAAAAATGTAATTATACAATATATATACACCATATTATATATGTAAGTATGTAGGTTAATAGGTGAGGATAAATAATAACGTATCAATAACTTAATATTAATATTTATTTTTAAGAGTAAGTTTATATCAAAGAAGCATAAATAATTAGATTAAAATTTCATGTTAATAATTTATAATATGCATAATATATATAATAAAAATTAAAATATATATTTAAGTTCGGTTTAGTTTGGTCCAGTTCAGTTTTTAAAGAAAATTGAGACCCAATTAGTTTTTAACTGGTCTTGATTCTCGGAACGGAGCCGGTATTGAACCGGGACAAACCAGTCGCTTTGGTCGATTTTTCAGTTTTTTCTTTCAGCCCTACCAATTGCAGATAGCTTTGGAATATTCTAGCCCGCATGAGTACTTACATCTTGAGTTAATGAAGGACATACGTACAATAGCAAAACCTCTACCGGCCGGAGAGAGAGCTCCCCCAATTGTAGGAGAGAGGTTTCTAGACAAGCAAGGACATATAGACTTCCACATGGATGAGCTAAGAAACAGCATTCTTTATATGAAACATATAGCTTGCCCATGGAGACTCAGATGCTGAAAGCCTCCAAGATAGTTTGCATTGAAGAGCTGCTAATGTATCATGAATGTTCCTTAAAACCCAAACAACCTTTATTTATGGGCCTGCATATATTCAACCAAGAAATCCATTTTCTTTTGTTAGAAATCCGAGAATTCTTTATGTAACAAATCCAGAACTTTCTTTGGAGAGCAAGAACAGATAATACATGTATGGTTATTGAAGTTCAAACATATTTTATTAAAGTAAGCTTCCCCCTGCTGAGAGAAGTCTACCTTTCCATCCTGACACTTTGTTCCTCCCTTTAGCTAAAAGAGGCTCATAATATGAGATGAGAATTTTACCATAAGAAAGAGGAGCTCCCAAGTATTTAGTTGGGCAAGACCCTTCAGCAAAACCTGTTGTTGCAGCCACTACATTCTGGTTCTGGTTATGGATTTATGCATGAAGAAAGAGCTTTTCTGGGGATTCATTTTCTGACAGAAGCAGCTTCATATTTTGAGATAAATTTTATAAAAAATTGTTCAACTTTCCTTCGATCCATTAGTTAAAATCAAAATGCCATCAGCAAACATGACGTGAGAATTAATGGACATCCTCGAGGTATGGAATGAGGAGTAACAACAGCGGAGTTTACTATTTTGGACACGCCTCGGCTAATTGGTTCTTCACTCAACATGAATAGGAGAGGAGATCAGGGATCTCCGTGCCTTAAGCCCTGAGATGCATTGAAAAAACCATTTATCACTCCATTAGAGCGTAGTGAAAAACTACGCCCAATATAACATTACTGCAATAATGAAACACTGGTAGATTAAAACCAAAAACTTGCAGTACTGAGTAATAAAAGACCAATGAACTCAGTCGCAAGCCTTTGGCATATCCACTTTTAGTATAACATTAGCCCCTCTTAAGTTTTCTTGCCAAACTATGAGTTAGCTCTTGAGCTACAGCAAGGCTTTCAGTTATTAACCTGCCCTCTACAAAACACCTTGTTGAGGTGAAATTAACTTCGGCATTAGCAATGAAAGTCTTGTAGACAAGATCTTTGAAGTAATTTTATACCATACTTGTAGGCATAAATTCAGCAAAAGCAGATGGGGTAGGCAAAAAAGTACCTATGAAAAAACAATCCAAGGTTGCCTCATGAAGATCAGTTGCAATAATGTTCCAGCAGCTTCAGAAAAAGGAAGAAGTATAGCCATCAGGACCTGGAGCCAAATCTGGAGGGATAGAACATACTGCATTCTTAACTTCTTCCAGAGACGGTGGCCTCAACATATGAAGATTATCTATATCAGAAATGACATTAGGAATAACCTCCAGCAAAGCAGAGAATACGCAACAGGTTCACAAGATAAATGTTGCCGAGAAAACTTGATTGCAGCCGAGTGAATAGTTGAAGGATTTGAACATAACTCCCCATTAGGCAAATTTAGAGAAGAATAGGAAGCTTTTCTTCTTTTATAAAGAACTTCTAAATTTCTGTTTATAGAAAGTTTTCTTTCGTAAAAGAATAGCATCATATTCCTGCTCCAAAATTTTCAGTTTCAGCAAAGCATCATCTGAATTAGAATTTTGTGGAGCAAATCTCTGCAGCTAATATTCTATCTCTTACTTGAGAAAGATTTTGAAATAGATTCCTATGGACATGTTTGTTCCATTCTTAAAAGGCTAACTTTAATCTAGCGTTTTTGTCATTAGTCATATAGAAATGCCATATAATGTTTTTAATTTTATTTATTTATTTATAGGAAGAGCCGGTAGCCACACACATAGCGGTCCCGTTCCAAATTTATTAATAAGCCCTCATTTGTGGCAGAGGAATACCGTGGTAACATTATTACACTTGGGGGCTTACAAGGTAAAGCGTTATAAAACTAACCCAAAACCAAGTGCCAAAACTAGCAAAAAAGAGCAAAAATACAAACCTATGAGAAACGAAATTCTAACAAGCCTAAAACAAAAGACAACAAACACTTGAAAAAGAAACTAAACAATCCTAAAAAAAAAGCAATAACAACCAATAAAAAGAGCAACAAAAGCAATCAAACATAGCGGCATCGTAATGAGGGGAGACCCAGCTTGTCCAAGCGGATTAAACCTCTCAGCAACCTTGGCATTTCCCCAATCACTTGCTGCTCTATATGATGACCAAGCGCACCATACCTTGCAAGCTAATCAGCAACTTTATTACCCTCTCTGAAGACATGACAAACCGAACAGTCCATCAAATCCAAAAGACTGAGAATCTCCTCCCAAAAATCCTCAAGGTGCCAAACCCCACATCTTTGTTGCTTCCACCACTTGCGAGTCCAGTTCAACTTCCATGTAACCAATCCTCATAGCTTTACAAGCTTTAAGGCCATACGGTAGAGCTAATAATTCAGCTCTATTATTTGAACCAATGCCAAGAGGAAAGGCAAAATCATGAATTAAATTACCATTGTTATCTCTAGTAATACCACCGGCCCTAGACAGCTCAGGATTCCCAAAGCTACTACCATCATTATTTAACTTGAAACGACCATGAGGGGGTTTGCGCCAAGCCACAAAACTCAAGCATCGCCTTGGGGAACAATAGGCGAGATAAGCAAAGATTGTAAAATCTAAGAATCCTGCCTAGAGCATTTCGAAACTTTGTGTATGTCCTGGCAGGTTGAGTGAAGCATATGAACAATCGATTGCCAAACCAAACTAAACAGCTCAATACAACCTTCCATGCGAGCTACACATCTACGACACCAAAGACACCAAGAAAGCAAAGAAGGAAGGAGGCCGACAATAATACCAACCTAAGAAGAGGAAGAAGCACGATGAAACCAAAGGGACACTGTCTCTTTCCAATTACCATGAAGTGGTAAACCAAAGATAGCACCACAATAGCGCCACATCCGAGAAAAAACATGATTTTGATCCTCGTAATTACCTGCATCACAACAATCACACTTAGAAACAATCGGCACCCCTACACGACGGAGACAATCATCCACACTGAAGGCATGATGCCAAGCCTTCCACATAGAAACCGAAACCTTCAAAGGAAGCTGACTATGTCACATCCAAGAATGCCAATTCATGGTAGAGCCTCTAATATGTATACAATCCCATGCTGATTTTGTAGAGAAACAACCACTATCTTGCTTCATCCATACTAATACATCTGATCCGCCCTTGCAAACTGCTAAAGATTCCAAAATATAATTAAGATGCTCCTGACCCACCAAACTAACCAAGAGCTCCACATCCCACGAATTAGACAGTTGACACTCCTTAACTTTAAGTAAAGGACTACCCACCACCGGAAGATCAGAATACAAGGGACCCCGATCCCACCACTTATCATACTAGAAGAAAAGGTTGCCTTCCCTGAGGCGCCACTTCGAATTTTTGAGAACCAAAGGAATACAATTAGCAATCATTTTCCAAAATCTTGCGCCTTTATTCGCATCAATAAGAAGCCAAGGTTTAGACCCCACATATTTATCTTTGAAAAACTGAGCCCATAACGAATTTACCTTGGATTAAATTCCAAGCAAACCTCATATGCGCAAACCTAAACCACCTTCTTCCACTGGAAGACACATGTTCTTCCAAGCTACCCATTTTTTCTTACCTCTCATGCTAGCCTCTCCCCAAAAGAAAGTGCTCATTAAACACAGAAACTCGTTGATAATAGATTTAGGAACCTAGAGGACAACAAATAAGTGTAAAGCCATGCTGGAAAGCACATGCCTCAGGAGGATGAGACGACCTCCCTAAGAAAGAAGCTTCATCTTCCAACCACTGATTTTATTATGGAATTTTATGATCATCTCCTCCAGATGAACTTGCTTGAGCCTTCCCGAAATAATAGGCACTCCTAGATACTTGAAAGGAAAAGAAAATACCTAGTCATTTGCTTAATAGCTCTCTTATGACCTGAAGAAATCTTATGAGAAAAAAAAATAGCAATATTTTCTCTATTAATACTCTGGCCCGACCAAGTCTCATATTTCTGAAAGATAGATAAAAGTTCTTAAATAGTTCTCGTGCTACCATTCGTGAAGATCACCACATCATCAGCATATATAAGATGTGAGATTTGAGTCGTACCTCTGGCTTGAGAAAATTGCCCACATCTTTTTTCCACAACACTATTCTTATGAAGTTTGGAGAGGACTTCTTGAAAAATAATGAACAGGTAGGGAGAAAGAGGATCCCCCTAGTGCAAATCACGACCTCTATGAAAAAAACCCTTAGGGGTTCCATTCGTCATAACAGAATACCGTGGAGAAGAAATACAAGCCCGAATTAACTCACAAACCTGAGTTGAAAATCCGAATATACGAAGGACCTCTAACAAGAAAGACCAATCCACCCGATCATACGCTTTCGCCATGTCCACTTTGAGAATAATATTGCCACCATGAGATTTCTTATTAATAGAATGGACCATTTCTTACGTAAGGGAAATATTTTCAAAAATGCTGCGTCCCAGAATGAAAGCACATTGCTCGAGAGAGATCATGCTAGGGAGAAGGCCCGTCAATCGATTAACAAGAATTTTAGCACAAATTTTATAGAACATTGAACAGAGGCTAATTGGTCTGAACTTGTCAAACCCAGTAGACACATCCACCTTTGGGATTAAGACAATGTAAGAGGCCAAGAGGCCGAGTAGAAACGTGGCAGCTTCTTAGAGAGGAAAAAAAAATCTGAAATAGCTTCAAAGATATCCACTTTAACAATCTCCCAACAACTCTTAAAAAAACTTGCCCCAAAACCATCGGGACCTGGAGAACTATTAGAAGAAATAGAAGACAAAACCACAAAGATCTCATCCATATTTGGAATACAAGCAATATGACCATTAGCTTCATCTGAAATAACAGGTGAGATAAGATAAGACAGATCTGGAAAAACAAGAGGAGAATCTACTTGAAGCAAACTAGAGAAATACTCTACCGCTCCGTGATGTATGGATTCTGACGACTCAAACAGGGCCCCATCAGCAGCTCTCATGCTAGAAATGTGCTTCCGCCTCTTATTTGCCAAACAAGCATGAAAAAATTTTGAGTTCCTATCACCTTCCAACTTCCATTTTAACTTTGCCATATGAGCCAAACAAATATCCCACCTACGTCTCCATGAAGACAATTCCTGAGAGGTCAAGATTAAATCCTTGTCATCGTCGGCACTCCACTCATTTTGGAGCTGGCTTTCAAGCCTTTCCACCTACTCCTCAAGATATGTAAAAAAACCCTCTTATTCCATTATCGGAAAGTGACCCGAACCTGTTTTAACTTGGTAGCTAGCTTTCATAAACCCCTGCCAGCCACAGGAACCATCAAAACCCTCTGCACACAGTCTAAAAAATCTGGATGGTCAACCCACATTTGCTGAAACTGAAATAGGGAAGGGCCATAAGAGAATGGGTCAACAATTAATTCAATGTGCATCGGGCAATGATCCAATGTAGATCTAGGAAGATAAGAACACATAGCATTAGAGAATTGGGACAATAAAGTAGCATCAAGGAACACCCGATCAAGTTTCGCCCAAATCCTGGATAACCCCTATTGGCCATTGCAAGGGGAAAATTTGCTACCCTGGGTTTTCATATCAATTAAACCACCCTGATCAATCTAGCTATTAAATTCATCCATAGCAACCTGACGCCTAGGATGACCACCTCGCCTTTTAGAGTCAAATCGAATAATGATAAAATCATCTGCAATAAACAAGGCTCGACTCCAATATGATGTGAGCACAAGTCAGCTCATAACTCATGTCTCTCACTTCGATTACATTTAGCATAAATGAAATGACATAAAAAAACCTGATTTCCAGCCTCAACACAACTTGAAATAAATTGCGAGCTCATGCCAACAATTCAAACTGTTAAGGGAAAAATGAGCGTATTGGCATATTCGTGTGAAAACCTGTGTAAAATAGTGTTGTAACAAGTGTTGTTGCGGAAAGGCTTGAAGAATGGTCAAAGAAAGTGACTTTGCTCGACCCTCGCTCGACAGAGCGCTCGAGCGAACTTGGGCAGATTGCACCGCTCGACCTTCGCTCGACATACAGCTCGAGCGAACTCAGGCAGATTCAACCGCTCGACCCTCGCTCGAGCAAACTCAGGCAGGTTCAACAGCTCGACCCTCACTCGACACTGAGCTCGAGCGAACTCAGGCAGAGTCGACCGCTCGATACTCGCTCGACAGGTCGCTAGAGCGAACTTTGGCAGATTGTGGAGCTCGACCTTCGCTCGAGCCAATGTTCCAGATCACTTACAATGTAGGGTTTTGAACGCCTCATTTGATGGGAACTATAAATAGAACAGGTTAACTTCTGTTCTATGTGTGGAGAATCAAAGCAAAAACCCTAAGGGCCTCCAAGATTTTCTTAGAGCAAACTCTCCCCCATTTGGTTGATTCTCTCTTGGATAAACATTTCTCCACCACAACACATTCAAAATCAACTCTTACTTGAGTCCATTGAAGTGGAAATTTTTGTTGGCCGGAAGAGTCCGGAGCTACCGTCGATGCATAGATCGAGAGGTTCTCGTGGGAAGTTATAGGAAGGTCGGAGTTCCGACACTACATGCGTGTAGAGATCGAGTGGGTCACTCGTGGTGTTCCAAGCCAAGTTTAGCTACTACAAAGGTTTTGTGAGTGTCTCTAAATTGGTTGTAACAAACTAAAATTTCTATAGTGGATTTGAGGTGGTGCCTTACACCCGGAGTGGTTTTAGATTTTGAAGATGTTCTTCAAATGAGTTTCCACTCCGTGATCAAAATCATGTGTTGATTATTTGTGTTATTTGATTCATTTATCAACTGCTTGTTTGTCTAATTTTCAAAAGGCCATAAAAATTAGGTTACACCTATTTACCCCCCCTCTAGGTGTAGTGTTGGGTAGAACCACTGCTTTTTTAATTGGTATCAGAGCGGGTTCACTCCTCTAGGATTTAGTTCCTGAGTGTGATCCTGCTGTAGTGGTTTAAATGGATAGGTCTCAATCACTCACTTCTCAACCATTTTTTGATGGAAGCAACTATGTGTATTGGAAAGTTCGAATGACAGCTTTCCTTAAGTCTGTGGATGAACGAGTGTGGGCTTCCATAATAAAGGGATGGAAAGAACTGGTTGTAGTTATTGAAGGAGTCCAAACCCCCAAGAGTGTGAAAAATTACTCTAGGGATGAAGCCAATGAGTGTAGTTGGAATAGCGAAGGCTTGAATGCAATGTTCATGGCCGTGTCCCAGGAGGAGTTCAAGAGAATCTCCATGTGTGGAAATTGCAAAGAGGCATGGGACATTCTTGAGGTTACCCATGAAGGTACCAAAGCTGTAAAGAATTCTAAATTTCAAATGCTGACCACCAACTTTGAAGAACTTAGGATGAAGGATGCAAAGAGGCATGAGACATTCTTGAGGTTACCCATGAAGGTACCAAGGCTGTAAAGAATTCTAAACTTCAAATGCTGACCACCAACTTTGAAGAACTTAGGATGAAGGATGATGAAACTTTTGATGGCTTCTATAGCAAACTTAATGATATTGTCAATTCTCGTTTTAATTTAGGGGATAGAATTCCTGAGGACAAAATTGTGAGAAAAGTCCTTAGATCTCTTCCTGAGAGGTTTCGTCCCAAAGTTACTGCAATAGAAGAAAGCAAAGACTTGGACAACATGAGAATTGAAGAGTTGGTGGGTTCCTTACAAACCTATGAGCATACTCTTCCTATGGATAAGAAAAACAAGTCCATAGCCCTCAATGCTATTAGAGAGGAGTCTGGTGAATCTTCTGACGAACTTGCCATGAGTGACAAGGAGATAGCATTTTATGCTAAAAAATTCAGGAAGATGTTTGCCCAGAAAAACCCAAGACAGGAGAAGAGAAGGTTCAAGGGTTTCAATGGAGGTTCTAGTTCAAAAAACCGAGAAGGGAGGTATAAGCGAGAAACTAGAGCTGTCAATGACAATATTCAGTGCCATGAATGTCATGGTTTTGGTCACATTCGACTTGAGTGTGCGAATTACAAAAAGGCCAAAGAGAAAGCTAATGCTGCTTCCTTGACTGATAGTGAGTCTGAGTCAAGTGACTCACAAGAGAGTTCTCACAGGAAGAAAAATCTCAACTACATGGCTTTCACTTCCTCTGTTGTAGGGAAAAGTCATAGTAGTGAATCTGTGGTTGAAATTGAGAGTGTTTCTGAAAATGAATCCGGGGATGAAGATGATTTGCAGGAAATCTATGAAAAGTTGTATAAGGAATGTGTGAAATTGAGGAAACTCAATAAAGCACATATTGAGGAAATAGATTTATGCAAAAGAGAAAATGAAGGACTTCAAGGCAAACTAAGAGAAGCCATTGGTCTAACAGATGAGTTACAAAAGAGGAATGTGACTTTGGAAGATAAAGTGACAACTCATGAAAATGAGCTAACTTTGTTAAATACTAAGTTGCATAAATTCTCCATTGGGACAAACCAGCTTGACAAACTCCTAAGTTTAGGAAAGTCCTCTAGTGATAAGAGTGGTTTAGGCTATTTTGAAGAGAATCCTGATGCTCCTTCAAGCTCAAAAGCCTTTTGTAAAAATGTGAGAACCACAGTGTTTGTTCCTGAAATGACTGAGAAAAGGAAGGCTCATCCATCTTAAAAGGGTAAGAAGCCTATGCAAGCGCAAAAGTTTGTTCCTCCTCCCAAAAGACAAGGCGCTCGCAACGTGAACCCCATATGTCATCACTGTGGGAAGTTAGGCCATATTAGATCAAACTGTTTTAAATTAATGAGTCATTTTGTGCACGCTCCTGCATTCATTAATAGTAGAACTGCTTATCCTTCTGGAAGGGGTAAAAATTACATGAATGACCCCAAGAATGTCTCAACTTTCTTGAGACAAAGGGTTCACAAAGCAAGCCCCGTGTGTCATCATTGTGGTAAGATTGGTCACATCCGACCAAATTGTTTTGAGCTTAGGAGGCATACCAAGAGAATTGAAAAGCCATTCTCAAGAAAATGGATACCAAGGTGGATCATCCAAAAGGGAAATATGCAAGCCACACATGGCTTTGGTGCGGTAGACTGACAGGTATGCATTACATACATAACATGCATTACATGCTGTTCATACACTTTCATTTTTTTTTTGTTGATGTTTGGGTTGTATTTGTTAGTTGTTTAGTTTCATTGTCATTGATTGTTGCCCCTACATGCACTCCATGATTGCGCTATATAATAGTGGAAAATCTAGGTGCATGTATCTTTTGAGATTTGTATCATATACCTATGTTTTACAAAGGTTTGGAACATGAGTATCTCGTGTAATCTGTGACTGGCATCACACACTTCACTCCAAACTCGGTCAATTGACATTTCACCACTTGTGAGTTTATTGGGGAGGCAATCAAAAGTGGTAGGAAGCTCTATCTTCATACAGAATTGACAACGGGCTAGATGACCTCATCATGGTTCGTTTGTAAAATATGTATCTAAAAAGGAAAAGAAAAAGTGAAGTTGTAATAAAAAAAAGGGGGGGGTGAAAAATAGAATAAGTTTTCTGTTTTCTTGAACATACTGAAACAAGTATTTAAACAGAAAGATTTAGGTCCTAGCAGCATTGGGTTTGACTTTTTGTATCTTAAATGAGCTTCCCAAGCACTTATGGTTTCATGTTCAGCCCAACCCCGTTCACGCCTTACGGTTGAAATTTCTTAATTGAGCAAGGACCGCTTTAAACACGCACGTCTATATTACTTGTGTTACTTTGTTTTTAACTGCATGTTTTATGGGAATATGATGCTCCTCTACATTTGATATGTACTCTTGGTGTGAAAATTGACATTCCCAGTATTTGTCCAAGTCATGTGAGTGTTGTGTACTTCAAAACTGGGCAAAATGTGCTTTTCTGGTGGTCTCGCTCGACACTCACTCGACCCCGCTCGAGCGCAAACCGCTCGACAGCTGCTCGAGGGTTTTAAGTTCGCTCGAGCGAACGCCTGTTATAAAAGTCGAGCGCCGCTCGAGCACAGTGCTCTGTTTCGAGTTTTTCCCCCTCCCGTGCGTTTTTCTTCTTCGTTTTCTCAAATTTCTTCGTTTAATCTTGTGTTTTCCTTCCGAAATCATCTCCAAATCAAGGTAAAGCCCTTTCTCTTTTGTATTTTCATGATTTGGTGATTTTATTTTGGGTATTTCCGTGTGGTTTGAATATGGTGTTCGGATTGGGGTTCTTTGAATGTTTTTCTTGAAATTGTTCCTTTTATTTGGTTTATTGAAACTCCTTTGGAGTGCTGGCTACTTGTTTGGTTGTATTTAGGAGGCTTTTGAAACTCCCATGGGTCTATACCCGAGTTTCTCACTTGGATGCACTCCAAGTATTTGGTAAAATGCCTCAATGAAGTTTGTTTTCTCTTTTTCATCATGCATTGGCATAGCATTGTTCCCATATCTATTTCATGTCTATCCTAGTTTTGGGACATCGTCTAAACTAAGATTGCATTTAGTTTGAAGGTGTTTTAGTATAGAAGTGGCATTGGCTTGCAAATGGCTTGGCATTGGTTTGCACTTGGGTTGGCATTGGCTTGCAAATGGCTTGGCATTGTCATTGCATAAGAGTCAAATGGGTTGGCATTAGCATGCATGTTGGTCATGCACATGAGTTGGCATTGGCATGCATATGGGACACTTTGGACTAGGCATTTATCATTGATTTGAAAAATGAAGAGTGACATAGGGAATGCACCGAGTCTCGCATTGTCGGTTGGCATTGTTGTGTCAGCATGGTTGGCATGGTTGGCATGCATTCATCACGTCTTCACTTTGCCTTAGCCTTGTCTAACGTCGTTGACTCTGTCTACAGCTGAAACCATGTCTCGACGTGTTCGTCCTCGCCAAAACCCCCCCTGCACCCGTTCAAGCCCACTTCCATAGTACCCGAGCTCAGGAGTTATATTCTCAGAACTTCTTGCATCATACTCCCATAGTCGAGCGTGAAGTGGCTTTAGGTGAGCTTACCGAGATTATCATTCCCTGCATTTTTGAGTCTCGTCAGTGGCAGGCATTGACCACTGGTCATCCCACTCCTTCTGTGGAGTTGGTTAGGGAGTTTTACTCTAATATTCATGACGTGTCTGTTGATGACTCGTTTGAGGTCAGTCTCCAGAACGTTGTTTTCCGAGTAACTCGGGGCATGATAGCAAATCTGCTAAATGCCCCTCGTGTGTCCTATCTCGAGTTTTCCTACTCATGGACATCTCCTCCCAGTCCACAAGTCATTGCTAGTTGTCTTTGTGGTCGACCTAGTAGTTGGGAAGGGACAACCCCTATTTCAACTGCTCGTTTTACCCCTGATCACCTCATTCTCAGTATGATTGTTCTTACAAACTTAGATCCTACTGGTCATAATAGTGATGTGGGTCTTGACCGTGCCCTTCTACTGTATGCCTTGATCAATGGTGTCTCCATTGATCTAGGAAGTCTTTTGTGTCGGGTTATTATTGAGGCGTATCGGTCCTCCAAAACACGGACTGGTTTGCCCTTACCATGTTTAATCACCCGACTAGCTCTCTCCCAGTCTGTTGCTTTACATCCTCAGGAGCCTAGAATTGCACTTAAGGCCCCTATTGGTCGTAGGACGGTCCAGCTGAGTCGTGCTCACACAACTCCACACCCTCTCCGTGTTGAGCACCCTCCCGCTCCCTCCTCTCAGCCTTCGAGCTCCCGACCATTTAGTTCTCAGCCGTCTACCTCAGCCCCATCCAGCTCTCAGCCATCTTCCTCAGCCCCCGGTTCGTCGGAGCCCAGTCTTCATCAGGTACTTGAGTATCTAGCTCGCCTTGACGCCCGGTTCGACAGCCTTGAGGTGAAAGTTGATAACCTGCAGCAACTTGTGACTCAACGCTTCAACGACATCGAGAGGCAGCTCAATGAGGATGATAAGGATGTCGATGGTGATGATTGAGACCCTTGGCCTCTTGTGACAAAAAGGGGGAGATATTGTTGAGGGGGAGTAGTACAGTAGTATTAACTCAGGAGGAGTGTGGAGTGTTACCTCAGGGGGAGTGTGGAGTGTTACTTGTACTAACACATTTTTTTTGGGGAACAGCAGCTTTTGGTTATGTCTGTTGAATTATATCTCTTGTTAGCTGCTGTTGTTTGACTAATGTTTCTTGAACTCAATCTCTGATTTGTTGCTTAATGAAATATTTCTTTTCTAAAACCTGTACTTGACATGACTGTTCATGAATTATGATTTGAGAATTGCAAATATGTTTTTGTACATATGTGAATGGGTATGTTTCACCGTTTGCTAAGCGTGTGCAGAAATATTTCAACATGTTCAAGAATATGGATCTAGTTGGGTGTGCTAGGATTAAGTCATATGTATAGGTTAGAGGTTTTGTCACAAAAATGCCAAAGGGGGAGATTGTTGAGGGAAAAATGAGCGTATTGGCATATTCTTGTGAAAACCTGTGTAAAATAGTGTTGTAACAAGTGTTGTTGTGGAAAGGCTTGAAGAATGGTCAGAGAAAGTGACTTCGCTCGACCCTCGCTCGACAGAGCGCTCGAGCGAACTTGGGCAAATTGCACCACTCGATACTCTCTCGACAGGTCGCTCGAGAGAACTTTGGCAGATTGTGGCGCTCGACCTTCGCTCGAGCCAATGTTCCAGATCACTTACAATGTAGAGTTTTGAACGCCTCATTTGATGGGAACTATAAATAGAATAGGTTAACTTTTGTTCTATGTGTGGAGAATCAAAGCAAAAACCCTAAGGGCCTCCAAGATCTTCTTAGAGCAAACTCTCCCCCATTTGGTTGATTCTCTCTTGGATAAACATTTCTCCACCATAACACATTCAAAATCAACTCTTACTTGAGTCCATTGAAGTGGACATTTTTGTTGGCCGGAAGAGTCCGGAGCTGCCATTGATGCAGAGATCGAGAGGTTCTCGTGGGAAGCTATAGGAAGGTCGGAGTTCCGATACTACATGCGTGTAGAGATCGAGTGGGTCACTTGTAGTGTTGCAAGCCAAGTTTAGCTACTACAAAGGTTTTGTGAGTGTCTCTAAATTGGTTGTAACAAACTAAAATTTCTATAGTGGATTTGAGGTGGTGCCTTACACCCGGAGTGGTTTTAGATTTTGAAGATGTTCTTCAAATGAGTTTCCACTCCGTGATCAAAATCATGTGTTGATTATTTGTGTTATTTGATTCATTTATTAACTGATTGTTTGTCTAATTTTCAAAAGGCCATAAAAATTAGATTACACCTATTCACCCCCCCTCTAGGTGTAGTGTTGGGTAGAACCACTGCTTTTTCACAAACCACTACAACATTATTCCAAAATAACCAAACTTTCCCACCAACAGCTTCATTCGACATACCATTCTCAAAATTTGAACACCTCATCAAACTGTGAGCTTGATCAAAGCTAGTAAAATGTTCCATTAAAACAACAATAACCAGTTTTTCTTTAACCAACCTTTAGAGGTTCAAATCCCTCTAATATTCCATACAAAGATGGAACCAATCATAAAGAAAATTTAGTGGTTCGAGTGTGAACTCGGGTAGAACTCCTGACTTTCTCAAACTATTTTTTGTTTTATGTTCTCTTAGCGGCTAGATCCCCCTCCGACTCCGTGTGATAGTCTTTCTCTTGGGGCAAGACATCTGAATCTAGTTCAGGCTTAGGATCTGAAATCGAGATCCCTTCCGGAAGAAGTTCATCACTGGCTTTCGGACTCTTGAGCCTCTGCGGCATATAGAGAAGCCCCTACTTTAGGACGCACTTCCTTTGCATCGGTTACTATCTCGGGACATTGATTGGTAAGAGTATCCTGTAAAGGAACCATAAGACACGTCTGCACCAACGGAGGGACCTTAGACTGCACCAATGGAAGAATATTAATTTTGCAACTCATTAGTAATGGACAGAACCAACGTACGTGAGCCAACAACCTTACCAGACTGACCATTAACCTTAGAAACGTCACTCTAAATCTTTACCAACAGAGCGTCACTAGGTTGAACCCTAAAAAAGGCACCCATCTGTAGGTCAGATGATGGAGGTTGCTGTTGCACCAACGAGAGCTCATTAATAACCTTCATCAGACCAGCCATGTTAGAAACCATCACCAAACTCCTATCCTGCTAAATAGTCGATGGACCCCTGCCTCCAGATCCTTCTCTGATGCATTTTGAATCACAACATTTTGATCAACTATCTCAATCTCATGGGCCTTAGCCTTCAAAACCTCCCCAATAGGATTCTATTTTTTTAAACCCAGAATTTCTCCCCATTCATAGCCTTCCTAGCACAACACGTACTAGAACTATGTCCCTGCACTTTGCATCTAGCACAAAAAGCAAGAAGTATTTCATATATAATATCTTGTTTACGGTTCGAAGGCATACCAAGGACCCCAATCCAGAAAAATTGAATCGGTTGAACAGCCACATCCATCTCCACACATAGCCAAGCTCCCTCCATGCGAGTCACACAACGAGTCAGATTGTCTCTTCTGATGAACTTACCAATGGGTGTAGTGAATATACATAAAAAAGACTCATGATAGAAATTAGGAGGCAAACCTGGCAGCACTATCCAATCCAGAACCAGGGAGGGCTCCTCATCTTCACTGAAATTTGGTGTCCAGTGGAAAGTACGGTAGAATACGCCATCGATGTCGTAAGCTTCACGAGACAGGGCTTTTAGAAAATCATCCTCAGATGATAAGCGAACAAATACGTTACATGGACGCCGCATAGTAGAGACCACTGGGGTACATTCTAGACCCCATCGGCAGCGTATGAAAGCTCTAATGGCATCCAATGAGGGATGGTTTCTAAGGAACTTCAGGACTATGGAATACTTGAAGGGATCAGCCAAACGTGAATCTCCTCTTTCGAGAACTGAAAATACAACACGCAGTCAATGCTCTTCGGCATACAAGAATGGATGGAAACCTCTGGAAGAGGCTGAGGCACAGCTGCAACGAGTTTTGCAAAGGAACGTCACCAAGCATTAGTAACTGCGACTGCCATGCAGCCCTACATATTTGTAACTGTATGACTCCAAAGAGAAAGAGACCCTAGCAGAGCTCTTTCCAAAAATGGCCCTTCACTAGAAATGCCATATAATGTATTAATAGTTTTGTATCCAAATAGATACTTAAAAAAAAGTTCTTTATTCGAAAAGATGCAAGTAATGCCACAAACCACACTCCCATCTCACTCTCAATTGTTGCCTCAAATACAACCATTTGAAACATGGTACACCTTCACATGCGAAGCAAAGGTCAATTTCTGGTCTCTGCACTTGCACTAAGTGCATATTACTGATAAGAACTAGCTCTTCTCTAGCTTCAGCTTAGAGTTTTTAAGTACCTATGGAACTTCTTGGAAGTTACAAGTTCCTCAAGCTATATGTCATGTTGCATTGTTATTAGTGTAAGATTTTGAAATTATGGTGAATAGAATTTATTGGGAATAACCCTTATTATATCGAACTAGGCAGCAAATCCAGAAGAAGGAGGTAGTGGCTTTTCCAAAGACATTTCGTTGAAGCAACCAAAATATGGTTTCCAGTTAGCCATCCCTTCTATTTTTGAGTTGCAAATTTGGTTATGATTTTGTGTTCTTGCGTCGATTATGTTTGGAACACAAGACCATCATATAGTTGTTTATGCTCAACCTAACTTCTCAGCCAGAACATGTGTGGCAAAATGAACAAATGTTTCATTATTTCTTTGTTTTCTTCAAGTTTGTGTAATCTTGATGGGACCTAGAATTTTTAATGTGGTGCCTCGACCCTTGGTAATACACCCAGTGAGGGTCTGTAGTGCTAGGGATGCCAGTAGGTCGACAACATCCCAATCCATAACACAGGAGAGAGCATGTGTTCAGGAAATAAGCACACGCTAGGTGTAATAAATCACAGCGTATATGTAAAGGGATCAGTCAAAAACTAATACTAAATGTACTAGAGATAGGTACAAAGAAAATCCTCGATTAATTGTAATATCCATATGTCATTATCACTTCTTTCTAAATAATAGTATACACTATCATTAGTTAATCACTTACATTGAAACATAACAAACCATACATAGTTCATTGCCTAATCAAAATAAACATCTCAACAAATACAAATAATTACTAATCGGAGATAGGTTCCGTAACTACTTCTTGGAATGGGCTGGTCCTTCTTCCTCGAGAAAATATGCATAAGCTAAATTTGCATCAAGATCTACAGCTTCGGTAAACAAAACTGTAGGTGGTACCACCACTGTGAGACTTCTAAGAAATCCTACTAGGCTAAAACCCATGATAGTACTAACAATGAGAAACAATAGAGATGAATATACATGCATTGTTTCATGTAAATAAATCTGTGAATACATTTATGCATGAAGAAGAACCACCCTCTAGGTAGAAACATATGTCTTCATAGTCATGGCGAAGTATCACCATCTGAAGAAATCTCAAGTATGGAGAGGAATCAACCTCTAAGAAAATCAAATAAAGTCCATAATCTCCCATTATATAAGTACTCACGGAAAATCACTCCACCTATTCGACACAAGGAATTACTTTACCTGGTCAATGTATGAGTTCACTCAACAAATCCAACCCATTCGACTCAGGAAATCACTCTAATCAGTCAACACACACAAGGATACCACACATAATCAATCCGAGGACTCTCTCTACCCTTGTTATCAAGTGAGGCCAATATGAAAATGTTCTACCCTTGTCATCACGGGCAATCCCTCTACTAGTATGAAACTCGTGGCAACGTATTGTAAGAATGGCGCAGGAACTCCTCAACCCATCCATGATGATTAGAATCTCACTTATCATCAGTTCAAATCGTTCAAAACTTATCATCTCAAAATCACAATGTAAGGATATTCAATAAACTTAATGAAGAATAATATACTTTCATATAAGAAAGAGGTGAGATACAGAATATGCAAACCCTAAAGTTATAATATACTCACAAACATTTACTCCACATTCCTAGTATGGTTGTAGGAGCTAACCAAACTTAACAATATTTCAAATACTATGGTAGAGCTAGTACCGATCCTTTCGTCGTTAGCTTTGAAGTCACTTGCTTTCTTTATGACTCTAACTAGAAGAAAGAGTAAACACCTTTTTTTTTTTAATCTCAAAAGTGAGATTTCAGCTTTTTTCCAAATGCCTTTTATATGGTGGGACAATTAGTTACAATCCTAAAGCTCTTCTAATTCTTAGTGTGCTTGAATGAGAGACCTTCGATTTCAACCATCCATTTGCCCTCTAGACTTGAAGAAACCAACTAACTGATGGGACAAGGCATGCACATTACTGCCACTTGCCTTGTGTCCAATCCCGCAATCTTTCCCTTAATAAAAGTTTCCCAAATGTCCATGGACCATACCTTTTAAGACCAGACGCTATGGCCTGCACGTTCATAATCTTTTTTTCCATAGGCTCACTCAAGATATGACATCACTTCTAGAGTATGGGCCTCTAGGTAAGACATTTACTACCCTCTGAACTCCTCTATGTTATCTTGGAGAGCTCCCACGTCTACATCAAACTTTTCCTTCCTTGTTGCTCACCTTGGTATAGTCAGCACATCATCCGCTCACCTAGTGTCGGGCGAACCACCCTTCATAGCTTGATGTTGAATCTTGTTTGTCAAGCTTTCTACATCATGCTATTCACCTTACTCTTAAACTAGTTGTAGTTTGCTTGCCTAGCTACCTCATTGTTGCTACTATTTTAATTATGGGAGGGGACCTTGCTTTGGTGCAGTCCTCACATCCTTCCCTCCTTAACAGGAAATTTCATCCTTGTACTTTCTTGAGGACTATCCCTTACAGTGGAATTGTGAGGTATGTACCCGAGGCAGGGCATCCTTAATCCATATTTGTCGATGTCGGTCATGGTGGTAGTACACTCAGTCTTTTGTCCACCCTTTGACCCTTATCATCTACCATTGGATTAAGGGTTTCATTCCCTTGTATCCTTCGTCAGCTACTTCTGTAGCCTCTGTCCATGCTGCTCTTCATTCTTCTAACTCATCTTCTAGATTCAGTGTCATGAGACTTCACCTTTGTTCTCCTCTTGACCATCACGTTCTTGGACAGTCCGTTTCTCTCCATGTTGTCTCATGGCCTCGTCAGCGTGATTCAATATCTCTGCAATTAGGGCCCTAGCCCTCTAATGGTCCTTTTCATCCAAGTGGCTTTCCTCATTTTGCCGGCTTTCCCTCTCCTTTCATGCTACTTCGCATTGCCCTTCCATAAAACGTAGAATTACTTCCGATGGTATGGATATTTTTCGTGTAGTCCTATTTTCTCATACCATGATGGAGATTTTAGATTTCTAAGTGTTGCAAATAGAATAGGTAGTTCAAAGGTTAATATAACCATGTTCTTGCCTTTTAAATGACCAAGTTATCCTCACTTAATTTGTGCCAAATCAATTAGTGTGTCTCAAATAAATGGGGGAATTGCTCCTGTGTGACCTTCTTGCTTTCCTAAGTGAACTCCTTGTTCCCTAAGTTTCCCCTCTATACTTTCACCAAGGGTAAGATTTTGAGCCATAGCCTCTATTCTTTCTGGTCCGTGCTTCGTGGTAGTTTCTCCTCATAAGCAAGATCTAGTTGCAGTTGAACCTGATTGGGGTTGACTATTCAAGGTTGTTGGTTCCCATAACTCTTCCTTAATGAGGAGACATGAAACATGTTATGCACCCACTCATATTCTATAGGTAATGCCACTTTGTACGTTATCGGACCTATTTTCTTCAATATTTGATAGGGCCCGATGTACCTTGGGCTCATTTTTCCTTTCAAGCCAAACCATTTTACTCCTTTCATGGGCAAAACCTTGAGGTACACCCAATCTTCTTCCTCAAAGGTCAATTGCCTTCTCCTTACGATGACATAACTTTTTTGCCTGCTTTGTGCTGTCGCCATTCTTTCTTGTATGAATTTGACCTACTCTTTTTCATCTCTCGTATCATTTCTGATCCTATGAGCTTATTTCTCCAACTTCTTCCTTACAGAAAGGTGGCCTACACTTCCTTCCATATAGGGCTTTATCTGGACCATTTGGATAGTTGGGATTGTTATTATATGAGATTTCAATAAGTGGGACATGGGTCTCCCAAGAGCCCTTGAAATCCAACACGCAAACTCTCAACATATCTTCCAATACCTAGATTGTCATTTCCAACAATCCATTAGTTTGGTGATGGTATGCACTACTAAATCTTAACTTAGTGCCCATTGCCCCTTGTAAAATTTTCTAGAAATAGGAGGTGAATCTTGGGTCCCGATCTGATACTATGGTTTTTGGCACACCGTGAAGATTAACTATTTCCCTAACATGCAGTCAAGTTTAACTTCCCTAGAGCGTCTATGGTATTGACTAGAAGAAAATGGGCACTTTTGGTCAATCTATCTATGATCACCCAAATTGCATTCTTATCGCTAGGGGCTCATAGTAGTCTGGCCATAAAGCCCATAGCTATATCATCTCATTGCCATTCTAGGATGGGTAAGGATTGTAGACCCATTATAGGTATCTGATGCTTAGCCTTTACCTGTTTACTTGTGGCACACTTTTTGATGAAGTGGGAGATATCTCACTTCATTCATTCCCACCATAAATTATTCTTCAAGTGTCGAGACATCTTTGTGCTTCCCGGGTGTATTGAATATGGCACTAAATGAGCTTTTCAAGTATCCTTTCCTTCATTTATAAATTTTTCAGGACCACTCTTTATCTTTTGTAAAACATGGTCTCGTTCTCTCCCATACTAAAATGTAAGGACCCATTTGCTCTTCTGACCTTTTGCTAGATTTCCAACAACTTTGGGTCCTTCCTCTATTGGTCCTTTAGTTCATCATAGTCTATTTCCCTCAATTATTGTATCGAGGCAAGGACTTCACCTTGCAGTGAACTTCTTATAAATAGTTTTCTCATCCCTTTGAATAGTGAGTCTACCTCTGCTGATCCTTCTGCATTCTTGGCTTGAGATTTCCAACTTAGCGCATCAGCGACCTTGTTGGACTTCCTTGAAAGATACTTAATTTTGTATCGAGAATCTTTTATAGAATCTAAACATCTCTTCTGTATCATGTTAAGGCTCTTCTGGGTGAAGAGATGTTTCAAACTATTATCGTCCATGTACACCTCACAAGTTTTCCCATAAAGGTAATGTTGCTATATTTTCAGGGCAAATACCATTGTTTCCAGTTCTAAATTATGGGTAGGGTAGTTCTTTTTATGATCTTTCAGTTGCATAGACGCATAAGCTACTACTTGATACTCCCTACAACTGATTGAATAGGTTGTCTATCCTAGGCAATGGGTGTTTGTTCTTTATCATCACCTTATTCAGTTCCCAGTAATCCATGCACATCCTGTCCTTCTTCTTTACAAATAGTATGGGCACTCCCCAAGGCGATGAACCAGGTCTGATAAACCCCCTTGCCATTAATTCTTGTAATTGACTCTTCAATTCCTTTAGTTTTGATGGTGCCTTTCTACAAGGTGCCTTATGTACTAGAGTTGTTCCTGGATCCAACTCAATTGAAAACTCAACCTCCCTAGGAGGGGCAATTTTGGCAATTCTTCAAACATTTTGGAAAACTTGTCTACCACTGGTACTCCTTGGACTTCCTTAGGTTCCTTCAACTTAAACTACATGTACGAAGTAAGCCTCTGATCATCCTAGCTAGCCTCTTTTAGCTTGTAATGATGAAATTATTCCTGTCATCGATCATAACTTACTGCCTTGGAATACCTTGTACTTCTCTTAAGGCTTTTGAAATATTACTGTTCATTGTTGACAATTTATACTCACATAATGCTGAAATAAACAATCAATCCCTAGAATAATATCAAACCCGGGAAAATTAAACAGTATTAGGTCCTCTTCCATAATAACTCTGCTTATTTCTCGAGGGGAACTTGTATCTATCCTAGTAAAAGATACTACCTCCTTGGTTGGTAATGCTACGATGACTCTTTGTTGCATCGACTCAATATAAGGTCCACTTATCTTAGGGAATGTAGGTTACAAGAATGATTGGGATGCACCCAAATCAAACAAGATACTCACATAGTATTCAAACATCCTAGCTTAAAACAATCGTACCAATCAATCCTTATGACAATATGCCTTAAACACTACTAAGCTAATCTAATGTTGGGTTCATACTTGTGATGACGCCCGCCTCCTGAATCTTTATAGCATCCTTATCGACCTCTTATGGTGTTAACGTGCACACTCTTGCCTACACCTCTATCCTTGGCCTCCTTGTTCTCCTATAAGGCCGGTCCTATGTTCTTGAACTTCTTGAGAGCAATCCTTAGCATAATGACCTATCTAGCCACACCAATAGCATGAAAGTGAAGCCTGATGAGACTCCCTCATGACACCTATGGCAGTGGCTACACACCAGTGCCCTGACTCCCAAGCGTACTCTGGGAGTAATCAGTGGGTGTACCCCACTCCTTGTCACAAACTTTTGGGGTGATCCCAAATGGCTTCTTTCTTCTATAAATGTTCTCCACTTCTAACCCATCAAAACAGCCATCATACTACGATGTTTGCACTCTGTGATCAAAGCTATATTCACTAGCCTTTTAACGTCTCTTATCTCTAAACAAGCCACTTGCGTATGTGTGTGAAGATAATATGGATTACAGGATGGTTGTAATCCATCCTATAACCGATCTACAAGCATGTTCTATGTAGAGATAATATGAGGGACAAACCTTTCCAATTCCTTAACCTTAGCAGCATGTTCCCAATTCCAAAGTAATGGCTTCCATGGATCCCAAATCGATTACAAGTAATTGTCTCTTGACAGTCCACCAAATCACTGCCTTTTCTTAAAACAACTAACTTGCGTACAACACCTTCTAATCCTCTGCACATCCATACACCTCAAAGGTTCATTTGATACCCGTAATCCACCTCTCTGCCTTCATTGGTCATTCAGCTTCAGAGAAACCTAGATAACGATAAGCTAGGAATTGCTTATAAGGACAACCCTACTACTCAACATGTGAATGATTGACTAGTTGTATTTGCATCTGTTGTTGAAAAAACACTTGTTGTTGCTATAACACATCCTTAATAAGATTAATAGCTCATCCTACATTGTTGACTCCTTCACCACGAGGTTGATCTCCTTCATGATCATCCTACGTCATGGAACTCTCGGTTGCACCATAACAAAATCTTGTCCCACAAACCCAAGTCTATCACTCTCTTATTTGACCATCTTCTGCTAGCTACATATCCAGCCTAGGGTATTCAAAATTCAAGCCTACGATGCTAAAAAACATAGCCTATAACTTTGGTAGTGTTCCAAAATGGACATCATAGATTTAATGCCCCAGCAATAAAGCATAGCCTATAACTTTGGTAGTGTTCCAAAAACATAGCCTAGAGCAATAAAGCTCTAATAGCAAGCTATGATGCCCCTGCCTTGGTAATGAACTCGGTGTGGGTTCGCGGTGCCACAAATGCAAGCCAATCACAAGCATCCAAATACATAACACAGGAGAGAAAGTGCGTTCAGGAAATGAGCACACGCTATGTGTAATAAATCGTAGCGGTATAATACTAAATGTACCATAGATATGTACAAAGAAAATCTTCAATTAATAGCAATATCCATATTTCATTATAACTTCTTCCCAAATAATATTATACATGGTCATTAGTTAATTACTTACATTGAAACATAATACATAGTTCATCATCTAACCAAAATAAACATTTCGGCAAATACAAATAACTACTAATTGAAGACAAGCCTTCGTAACTACTCTTCAGGATGGATTGGTCCTTTCTCCATGAGAAAGTTTGCTTGGGCTAATCTACATCAAAATCTATGGCTTAGAAAAATGAAACTATAGTTGGGACCACTTGTGAGACTTCTAAGAAATCCTAATAGGTTAAACCCATGATAGTACTAATAATGAGAGACAATGGAGATGAACATGCATGCACTATGTCATGTAAATAAATATGTGGACACATTTATGCATGGTGTTGAATCAACTTATGGGAAGAAACACGTGTATTCATAGTCATGGCGATGTAGCACCCTCTGAACAAATCTCAAGTATATAAGTATGGTGAGGAATGACCCTTTGAGAAAATCACATAAACTCCTCAGTCTCTCATCATATAACTACCCTTAAGAAATCACTCTACCTGGTCAATGTGTGAGTTCAATTACCATATCCAACCCATCCCACTTAGGGAATCACTCTCCTCGGTCAACACACACAAGGATATCACGCATGATCAACCTATAGACTTTTTCTATCCGTGTTATCAAGTAAGGCCAATGTGAAGATGTTACGCCTTGATCACCACGGGGAATCCCTCTACCCATATGAAACTCATGACAACGTGCTATAAGAATGGCGCGAGGACTCCTCAACCTATCCATGATGATTAGACACACGGTAAGACTTAGCACTAGGAAATCACATCGTTCATTACTCATCATCTTAGAATCACAATGTAAAGATAGCCAATAAACATAATGAAGAAGAATATACTTTCATATAAGAAGGAGGTGAGATATAGAAGGTGCAAATCCTAAACATATAGCATACTCACAAACATTTACCCCACATTCCCATTATGGCCATAGGAGCTAACCTACCTAAATAGTATTTCAGATACTACAGTAGCGCTGGTGCTGATCCTTCTATCCAAACTTTGAAGTCACTAGCTTTCTCTACGACTCTGACTAGAAGAAAGAGTAAACACTTTTTATCCCAAAAGTGAGATTTCTACTTTTGTCCAATGCCTTTTATATGGTGGGTCTGTCAGTTAAAGTCTTGATGCTCTTCTAACTTCCAGTAAGCTCGAATGAGAGACCTTTGATCTCAACCATCCATTTGCCCTCTGGACTTGAAGAAATCGATTAACTGACTGCATAAGGCATGCACATCCCTGCCGCTTGCCTTGTGTCAAATCCTTACAATCCTTCCCCTAATAAGGGTCTCCCTCTCATGTGGCTCTGGATCATACTTTTTGAGACCAGATGATATGACCTGCAAGTTTGTAATATTTTTGTTTTCTTCTAGCTCACTCCAGATGTGACATCTCTTCTGGAGTATAGCCTCAAAGTATGACACCTGTTGCCCTCTAATCTCCTCCATGTTATCTCAAAGAGCTTGTCCTTGGTCGTTGCTCATATTGGTATGGTTAGCACATCATCTACTAGCCTAGTGTCAAGCGAACCATCCCGCATCACCCAATGCTAACTTGTGTATGCCAGGGTTTCTACATTGTGTCGCTCGCCTTACTCCTAAACTAGTTGCACTTTGCTTATCTGACTGCTTCCTTATTGCCAATCTTTTGTCGAGTGAGGGGATTTCTTCCCTCAGTTCTGCGTGATCCTTATATTTAAAGTTTTTTTTTTCTCAAATTTTAACTTCAAATGTTATAATTGGGACTTTACTATATAATTGGCATCACGATTAAAGTCTGATGTATAATTTAAGATTTTAAAAATGATTTAATATTTCAAAAATTTTAGAGAATGTTTATTATTATTATTATTATTATTATTATTGTTATTATTATTATTGTTATTTTCTAATAGTGTAAGGAATTTTGTGCCCATCTGAGCTTAGTTTGGTCCCTAGGACTTGAAGTACATTTTGATCCTCCAACTCAAGAATGTTTCTTTGCCCTTTGAGAAACAACCAACATAAGCATGCAGCACCTTCCATTTTCTTTCAAGGGACGGACGAAGTTTCAAGAAACAATATTATTGATAATTTATCAGAGGATTATGATTCTTTAATAAATTAGACGCACAACAATGGGTTATTAGCATTTTTGGTAATGCTTATGAATTTACCAAACAACATTTAGCTATATGGATTCATTTCATGTCCATTTCTCTCACACTAAACCTTACCAATTTTATAGATCTTGTGGTTATGATGTGCAATTTTTCTATTTTGAAAAAGGAAATATTGGCTTGAATCCTAATAAATAAAAAGATTCATTCGAGGTATGCAAAATACTAAATGTTTATATAGTATTATCCCTCTCTAAATTGAAAAATCATTCACTTTGAACAAAAAGAGAATCAACTTCCATATTTAAATTAAAATAATTCCAAGGATATCCAAATTAAGTTGGCACCTTCCTTTTTTGTTTTTTTTTTTTTTGGGTCACACTATGCACCCCATTAACTAATGTGAAAGCACTAACAGTTTCAAGAAAAGTAATACCCCTTGCACATGTTATATATCTACAAAGTTTAATGATAGAAACATTGAGTAAGTTGCCTATTTTGGGTTAAATGCTGTGTTGGGAGATAGACATATAAAATGGGCTCTACAATAATATTAAATGTTGTCATAAAAATGTTCCATGTCACATATTTACTTGGAATTCATTTTAATTTCATTTTATGTAAAGTCAACATATAAGTCAACTCATATGAGCTATCAAGTTCTGATAGTTAGTTTTTCCTTTGACACTTTTCCCGCTCCTCTAACACATATATAAACATAGGACTTCCTGTAACTAGACCCATGTATGAAATACAAGTTCTTTCTCTCAAGAACATATCTCTTTTAGATTCTATTTGCATCATGGTATCATAGGCGATACCTTAAAAGGATCTGATTGTGCCTCTATTTGCTACTAGGGCGTTATCCACCTCTATTTCATTGTATGCTGATGATTCTTTTGTGAATCCATATCATTTGAAGAATAGAGATTCACGGGGCACTGTACTCATTTCTCAAGTATTCATAGGGGCAATTATCATATTTGGTGTAAATAAATGCAAATGGCTTTAAAGGCCAATAATATGAGATTTATCAATGGAATGACAAATCAACCTACTAATACTAATCCTCTGTATGAAGTATGGAAGTGCTACAACCACATGTTTCTGTATTGGATCTGGAATTCAATCTCAAAAGATATTGGTGGAACTATAATATATGCAACAACAACAATGGAGACGTGGGAGGATTTAAAGGCTTTTTTTTTTTTTTTCCAAGGAAGTGGGTCTAGAATTTCTCAAACACAAAAAAGGATCCTTCTTCCCTTATGCAAGATCAATCATGTTTACTATAGAAAGTTTAAGTGCTTATTGGATGAACTTCGTTGTTCCAACCAGATTCCTAGTGGTATGTGTGGTGCATTGAAAAGTTGTAGTTGTAGTGCTATACACACTTCTTGGAGTATCAACATAGACAACATATTATACAATTCCTCATTTGACTTACATGAAGATGCATACATGAAGCTATCACCCAGTTATCTTCGAAAGGGGGACACTAGAGTATGTAAATTGTAGAAGTCACTCTATGGCTTGAAACAAGCCTCTCGGCTATGGAATTCCAAGTTCACCTCAACATTACTTAAACTTGGTTTTAATTAGTCAAAGTCAGATTATTCACTATTTAAAGGCAAGAGCGTACCTCATTTGTTGCTTTGTTAGTCTACGTAGATTATATACTTTTAACCAATAGTGTTATGACAACTGTTAATTTAATTAAATCTTCTCTCAATGGTGAGTTTAAATTAAAAGATCTAGGACCCACTTGTGAGGAATCGCCAGGCATGAAACAAGATAGACCATTCTTAGAATTGAGTGGAAGGCAAAAGATAAAAAAATACTTCGATGGTCTGAGGAAAGTGACAACAGATGTAAAGTGCAGCTAGTCCAACATCTAGCTATACACTTCTAGGAATATCATCATAGACAACATGTTATACAATTCCTCATTTGACTTAGATGAAGATGCATACATAAAGCTACTACCCGGTTATTTTCAAAAGGGGGACACTAGAGTGTGTAAATTGTAGAAGTCACTCTATGGCTTGAAACAAGCTTCTTGGCAATGGAATTCCAAGTTCACCTTAATACTACTTAAACTTGGTTTTCATCAGTCAAAGTCAAATTATTCACTATTTACAAAGCAAGAGGGTACCTCATTTGTTGCTTTGTTAGTCTATGTAGATTATATACTTTTAACCAATAGTGTTATGACAACTGTGAATTTAATTAAATCTTCTCTCAATGGTGAGTTTAAATTAAAAGATCTAGGACCCCCTTGTGATGAACCGCCTGGCATGAAACAAGATAGACCATTCTTGCAGTTGAGTGGAAGGCAAAAGATAAAAAAATACTTCGATGGTCTGAGGAAAGTGACAACAGATGTAAAATGCAGCTAGTCCAACATCTAGTTGTGCACACTTCTTGGAATATCATCATAGACAACATGTTATACAATTCCTCATTTGACTTAGATGAAGATCCATATATAAAGCTACCACCCGGTTATCTTCGAAAGGGGGACACTAGAGTGTGCAAATTGTAGAAGTCACTCTATGGCTTGAAACAAGCTTCCTGGCAAAGGAATTCCAAGTTCACCTTAATACAACTTAAACTTGGTTTTAATCAATCAAAGTCAGATTATTCACTATTTACAAGGCAAGAGGGTACCTCATTTGTTGCTTTGTTAGTCTATGTAGATTATATACTTTTAACCAATAGTGTTATGACAACTGTGAATTTAATTAAATCTTCTCTCAATGGTGAGTTTAAATTAAAAGATCTAGGACACTTCTGATGAACTGCCTGGCATGAAACATGATAGACCATTCTTGGAGTTGAGTGGAAGGCAAAAGATAAAAAAATACTTTAATGGTCTGAGGAAAGTGACAACAGATGTAAAGTGCAGCTAGTGTAACATCTAGCTCTACACACTTCTTGGAATATCCTCATAGACAACATGTTATACAATTCCTCATTTGACTTAGATGAAGATGCATATATAAAGCTACCACCCGGTTATCTTCTAAAGGGGGACACTAGAGTCTGCAAATTGTAGAAGTCACTCTATGGCTTGAAACAAGCTTCTTCCTTGCCAAAGGAATTCCAAGTTCACCTTAATACTACTTAAACTTGGTTTTAATAAGTCAAAGTCAGATTCTTAACTTTTTACAAGGCAAGAAGGTACCTCGTTTGTTGTTTTGTTAGTCTAGGTAGATTATATACTTTTAACCAATAATGTTATGAAAACTGTTAATTTAATTAAATATTCTCTCAATGGTGAGTTTAAATTAAAAGATCGAGGACCCCCTTGTGAGGAACCGCCCGACATGAAACAAGATAGACCATTCTTGGAGTTGAGTGGAAGGCAAAAGATAAACAAATACTTCGATGGTTGAGGAAAGTGACAACAGATGTAAAGTGCAGCTAGTGTAACATCTAGGTATACACACTTCTTGGAATATCCTCATAGACAACATGTTATACAATTCCTCATTTGACTTAGATGAAGATGCATATACAAAGCTACCACCCGGTTATCTTCGAAAGGGGGACACTAGAGTGTGCAAATTGTAGAAGTCACTCTATGGATTAAAACAAGCTTCCTGGCAAAGGAATTCCAAGTTCACCTTAATACAACTTAAACTTGGTTTTAATCAATCAAAGTCAGATTATTCACTATTTACAAGGCAAGAGGGTACCTCATTTGTTGCTTTGTTAGTCTATGTAGATTATATACTTTTAACCAATAGTGTTATGACAACTGTGAATTTAATTAAATATTCTCTCAATGGTGAGTTTAAATTAAAAGATCTAGGACCCGTTTCTGATGAACCGCCTGGCATGAAACAAGATAGACCATTCTTGGAGTTGAGTGGAAGGCTAAAGATAAAAAAATACTTTGATGGTCTAAGGAAAGTGACAACAGATGTAAAGTGCAGCTAGTGTAACATCTAGCTATACACTTCTTGGAATATCATCATAGACAACATGTTATACAACTCCTCATTTGACTTAGATGAAAATGCATATATAAATCTACCTCCCGGTTATTTTCGAAAGGGGGACACTAGAGTGTGTAAATTCTAGAAGTCACTCTATGGCTTGAAACAAGCTTCTTGGCAATGGAATTCCAAGTTCACCTTAATACTACTTAAACTTGATTTTAATCAGTCAAAGTCAAATTATTCACTATTTACAAGGCAAGAGGGTACCTCATTTGTTGCCTTGTTAGTCTATGTAGATTATATACTTTTAACCAATAGTGTTATGACAACTGTGAATTTAATTAAATCTTCTCTCAATGGTGAGTTTAAATTAAAAGATCTAGGACCCACTTGTGATGAACCGCCTGGCATGAAACAAGATAGACCATTCTTGCAGTTGAGTGGAAGGCAAAAGATAAAAAAAATACTTCGATGGTCTGAGGAAAGTGACAACAGATGTAAAGTGCAGCTAGTCCAACATCTACTTGTACACACTTCTCGGAATATCATCACAGACAACATGTTATACAATTCCTCATTTGACCCAGATGAAGATGCATATATAAAGCTACCGCCCGGTTATATTCGAAAGGGGGACACTAGAGTGTGCAAATTGTAGAAGTCACTCTATGGCTTGAAACAAGCTTCTTGGCAAAGGAATTCCAAGTTCACCTTAATACAACTTAAACTTGGTTTTAATCAATCAAAGTCAGATTATTCACTATTTACAAGGCAAGAGGGCACCACATTTGTTGCTTTGTTAGTCTATGTAGATTATATACTTTTAACCAATAGTGTTATGACAACTGTGAATTTAATTAAATCTTCTCTCAATGGTGAGTTTAAATTAAAAGATCCAGGACCCGATTCTGATGAACCGCCTAGCATGAAACACGATAGACCATTCTTGGAGTTGAGTGGAAGGCAAAAGATAAAAAAATACTTTGATGGTCTGAGGAAAGTGACAACAGATGTAAAGTGCAGCTAGTGTAACATCTAGCTATACACACTTCTTGGAATATCCTCATAGACAACATGTTATACAATTCCTCATTTGACTTAGATGAAGATGCATATATAAAGCTACCACCCGGTAATCTTCAAAAGGGGGACACTAGAGTGTGCAAATTGTAGAAGTCACTCTATGGCTTGAAACAAGCTTCTTCCTTGCCAAAGGAATTCCAAGTTCACCTTAATACTACTTAAACTTGGTTTTGATCAGTGAAAGTCAGATTATTCACTATTTACAAGGCAAAAGGGTACCTCGTTTGTTGCTTTGTTAGTCTATGTAGATTATATACTTTTAACCAATAGTGTTATGACAACTGTGAATTTAATTAAATCTTCTCTCAATGGTGAGTTTAAATTAAAAGATCTAGGACCCGCTTCTGATGAACCACCTGGCATGAAACAAGATAGACCATTCTTGGAGTTGAGTGGAAGGCAAAAGATAAAAAAATACTTTGATGGTCTGAGGAAAGTGACAACAGATGTAAAGTGCAGCTAGTATAACATCTAGCTATACACACTTCTTGGAATATCCTCATAGACAACATGTTATACAATTCCTCATTGCCGAAGGAATTCCAAGTTCACCATAATACTATTTAAACTTGGTTTTCATTAGTCAGAGTCAGATTATTCACTATTTACAAGGCAAAAGGGTACCTCGTTTGTTGCTTTGTTAGTCTAGGTAGATTATATACTTTTAACCAATAGTGTTATGACAACTGTTAGTTTAATTAAATATTCTCTTAATGGTGAGTTTAAATTAAAAGATCTAGGACCCACTTGTGAGGAACCGCCTGGCATGAAACAAGATAGACCATTCTTTGAGTTGAGTGGAAGCCGAAAGACAAACAAATACTTCGATGGTTTAGGAAAGTGACAACAGATATAAAGTGCAGCTAGTCCAACATCTAGCTATACACACTTCTTGGAATATTATCATAGACAACATGTTATACAATTCCTCATTTGACTTAGATGAAGATGCATATATAAAGCTACCACCCGGTTATCTGCGAAAGCGGAACACTAGAGTGTGTAAATTGTAGAAGTCACTCTATGGCTTGAAACAAGCTTCTTAGCAATGGAATTCCAAGTTCACCTGAATACTACTTAAACTTGGTTTTAATCAGTCAAAGTTAGATTATTCACTATTTGCAAGGCAGGAGGGTACCTCATTTGTTGTTTTGTTAGTCTATGTAGATTTTTTACTTTTAACCAATAGTGTTATGACAACTGTGAATTTAATTAAATCTTCTCTCAATGGTGAGTTTAAATTAAAAGATCTAGGACCCGCTTCTGATGAACCACCTGGCATGAAACAAGATAGACCATTCTTGGAGTTGAGTGGAAGGCAAAAGATAAAAAAATACTTTGATGGTCTGAGGAAAGTGACAACAGATGTAAAGTGCAGCTAGTATAACATCTAGCTATACACACTTCTTGGAATATCCTCATAGACAACATGTTATACAATTCCTCATTGCCAAAGGAATTCCAAGTTCACCATAATACTATTTAAACTTGGTTTTCATTAGTCAGAGTCAGATTATTCACTATTTACAAGGCAAAAGGGTACCTCGTTTGTTGCTTTGTTAGTCTAGGTAGATTATATACTTTTAACCAATAGTGTTATGACAACTGTTAGTTTAATTAAATATTCTCTTAATGGTGAGTTTAAATTAAAAGATCTAGGACCCACTTGTGAGGAACCGCCTGGCATGAAACAAGATAGACCATTCTTTGAGTTGAGTGGAAGCCGAAAGACAAACAAATACTTCGATGGTTTAGGAAAGTGACAACAGATATAAAGTGCAGCTAGTCCAACATCTAGCTATACACACTTCTTGGAATATTATCATAGACAACATGTTATACAATTCCTCATTTGACTTAGATGAAGATGCATATATAAAGCTACCACCCGGTTATCTGCGAAAGCGGAACACTAGAGTGTGTAAATTGTAGAAGTCACTCTATGGCTTGAAACAAGCTTCTTAGCAATGGAATTCCAAGTTCACCTGAATACTACTTAAACTTGGTTTTAATCAGTCAAAGTTAGATTATTCACTATTTGCAAGGCAGGAGGGTACCTCATTTGTTGTTTTGTTAGTCTATGTAGATTGTTTACTTTTAACCAATAGTGTTATGACAACTGTGAATTTAATTAAATCTTCTCTCAATGGTGAGTTTAAATTAAAAGATCTAGGACCCACTTCTGATGAACCGCCTGGCATGAAACAAGATAAACCATTCTTGGAGTTGAGTGGAAGGCAAAAGATAAAAAAATACTTTGATGGTCTGAGAAAAGTGACAATAGATGTAAAGTCCAGCTAGTATAACATTTAGCTAATAACACTTCTTGGAATATCCTCATAGACAACTTGTTATACAATTCCTCATTTGACTTAGATGAAGATGCATATATAAAGCTACCACCCGGTTATCTTCTAAAGGGGGACACTAGAATGTGCAAATTGTAGAAGTCACTCTATGGCTTGAAACAAGCTTCTTCCTTGCCAAAGGAATTCCAAGTTCACCTTAATACTACTTAAACTTGGTTTTAATCAGTCAAAGTCAGATTATTCACTATTTACAAGGCAAGAAGGTACCTCGTTTGTTGCTTTGTTAGTCTAGGTAGATTATATACTTTTAACCAATAATGTTATGAAAACTGTTAATTTAATTAAATATTCTCTCAATGGTGAGTTTAAATTAAAAGATCTAGGACCCACTTGTGAGGAACCACCTGACATGAAACAGGATAGACCATTCTTGGAGTTGAGTGGAAGGCAAAAGATAAACAAATACTTTGATGGTCTGAGGAAAGTGACAACAGATGTAAAGTGTAGCTAGTCCAACATCTAGCTATACACACTTCTTGGAATATTATCATAGACAACATGTTATACAATTCCTCATTTGACTTAGATGAAGATGCATATATAAAGCTACCACCCGGTTATCTTCAAAAGGGGGACACTAGAGTGTGCAAATTGTAGAAGTCACTCTATGGCTTGAAACAAGCTTCTTCCTTGCCAAAGGAATTCCAAGTTCACCTTAATACTACTTAAACTTGGTTTTGATCAGTGAAAGTCAGATTATTCACTATTTACAAGGCAAAAGGGTACCTCGTTTGTTGCTTTGTTAGTCTATGTAGATTATATACTTTTAACCAATAGTGTTATGACAACTGTGAATTTAATTAAATCTTCTCTCAATGGTGAGTTTAAATTAAAAGATCTAGGACCCGCTTCTGATGAACCACCTGGCATGAAACAAGATAGACCATTCTTGGAGTTGAGTGGAAGGCAAAAGATAAAAAAATACTTTGATGGTCTGAGGAAAGTGACAACAGATGTAAAGTGCAGCTAGTATAACATCTAGCTATACACACTTCTTGGAATATCCTCATAGACAACATGTTATACAATTCCTCATTGCCAAAGGAATTCCAAGTTCACCATAATACTATTTAAACTTGGTTTTCATTAGTCAGAGTCAGATTATTCACTATTTACAAGGCAAAAGGGTACCTCGTTTGTTGCTTTGTTAGTCTAGGTAGATTATATACTTTTAACCAATAGTGTTATGACAACTGTGAATTTAATTAAATCTTCTCTCAATGGTGAGTTTAAATTAAAAGATCCAGGACCCGCTTCTGATGAACCGCCTAGCATGAAACACGATAGACCATTCTTGGAGTTGAGTGGAAGGCAAAAGATAAAAAAATACTTTGATGGTCTGAGGAAAGTGACAACAGATGTAAAGTGCAGCTAGTGTAACATCTAGCTATACACACTTCTTGGAATATCCTCATAGACAACATGTTATACAATTCCTCATTTGACTTAGATGAAGATGCATATATAAAGCTACCACCCGGTTATCTGCGAAAGCGGAACACTAGAGTGTGTAAATTGTAGAAGTCACTCTATGGCTTGAAACAAGCTTCTTAGCAATGGAATTCCAAGTTCACCTTAATACTACTTAAACTTGGTTTTAATCAGTCAAAGTTAGATTATTCACTATTTGCAAGGCAGGAGGGTACCTCATTTGTTGTTTTGTTAGTCTATGTAGATTTTTTACTTTTAACCAATAGTGTTATGACAACTGTGAATTTAATTAAATCTTCTCTCAATGGTGAGTTTAAATTAAAAGATCTAGGACCCACTTCTGATGAACCGCCTGGCATGAAACAAGATAAACCATTCTTGGAGTTGAGTGGAAGGCAAAAGATAAAAAAATACTTTGATGGTCTGAGAAAAGTGACAACAGATGTAAAGTGCAGCTAGTGTAACATTTAGCTATACACACTTCTTGGAATATCCTCATAGACAACTTGTTATACAATTCCTCATTTGACTTAGATGAAGATGCATATATAAAGCTACCACCCGGTTATCTTCTAAAGGGGGACACTAGAATGTGCAAATTGTAGAAGTCACTCTATGGCTTGAAACAAGCTTCTTCCTTGCCAAAGGAATTCCAAGTTCACCTTAATACTACTTAAACTTGGTTTTAATCAGTCAAAGTCAGATTATTCACTATTTACAAGGCAAGAAGGTACCTCGTTTGTTGCTTTGTTAGTCTAGGTAGATTATATACTTTTAACCAATAATGTTATGAAAACTGTTAATTTAATTAAATATTCTCTCAATGGTGAGTTTAAATTAAAAGATCTAGGACCCACTTGTGAGGAACCACCTGACATGAAACAGGATAGACCATTCTTGGAGTTGAGTGGAAGGCAAAAGATAAACAAATACTTTGATGGTCTGAGGAAAGTGACAACAGATGTAAAGTGTAGCTAGTCCAACATCTAGCTATACACACTTCTTGGAATATTATCATAGACAACATGTTATACAATTCCTCATTTGACTTAGATGAAGATGCATATATAAAGCTACCACCCGGTTATCTTAGAAAGGGGGACACTAGAGTGTGCAAATTGTAGAAATCACTCTATGGCTTGAAACAAGCTTCTTGGCAATGGAATTCCAAGTTCACCTTAATTCTACTTAAACTTGGTTTTAATCAGTCAAAGTCAGATTATTCACTATTTGCAAGGCAAGAGGGTACCTCATTTGTTTCTTTTTTAGGCTATGTAGATTAAATACTTTTAACCAATAGTGATATGACAGCTGTTAATTTAGTTAAATCTTCTCTCAGTGTTGAGTTTAAATTTAAAGATGTAGGACCCACTTGTGAGGAACTGCCTGGCATGAAACAGGATAGACCATTCTTGGAGTTGAGTGGAAGGCAAAAGATAAAAAATACTTTGGTGGTCTAAGGAATGTGATAGTAGAAGTATGGTGCAACTAGTCCAACATCTTGACAAGCCAGCACCTTGTAAGAGGCTTGATGCCATGTCCCAAAGCAAGGTGGAGATGAGTGCCTCAACCATGGTAGCTAAGCAAGAAAAGTCACCTACTATGAAGGCAAGGACGAGGAGCTAAAAAGGCTTCTGAACTCAGACAATACAGGAGTTACCCGCCCATGGCGAGATAGGATTACTCGCCTAAGACGAGCAATAGTCAAGGACAGACCAAACCAGACATGGAAACGTTTTGACATAAAATGGAAGGGTTTGGAAAAGGTAACAATGCCATATGCAGAAGCCCACAATCCATCTGAAGGGTCACATCCCGAGTGGTTCTACAATGAAAGGTGAAACCTTGACGAGTCATGTCATCTAATGAATCAAGCCACGCTCAAGGAAAGTTATAGGATCAAGCTTATGGACCATGCTTGGTAGTTTGTCTCTATCATCCTATAATGTGACTTAGAAGGATTAAGTAAAATCCTTATCGCATATTTGGAGTTAGAGATTTGCCAAAAAGTATGTTTGATAATCCCACACTATTTAAAGGACCAAGAGTGGGATGGAATCTAACTTTTGACACTTTATTCACCAAGAGCTTGTGAAATCAATTGCTTTGGAAAGCAAGGAGTAGAGAGGCAATGAAAGAACTTTTGATGTAAGAAGATAGGTTAGCTTCTAAGACAATGCTGGGTAATGTGGGGTGAATGTTGTGAATAAGAGGTATCGCATTATCTTTGTAACTTCTCTCCCCATTCTATAAGCATGAATAAATATTTCAATCATTATTTTTAAACCTATATTTTCTCACTGATTTCCAATATCTGGAATGTACAAATGATTTTAATTGTTTTCAATATATGGCTTTGAATCCCAGTGTAGGATCCCATTATCTCTATGTGATGTCTATTTGTGTCATATTGAGAACCTATACTCATGGGACAGGACAGAGAATTCCCTGAACCATTCCGTAAAACGTTGCCACATTTTTCACATGAGAAGGAGAATGCCTCGTGTGGATTGGGGTGGAACAATGTTGTATTTTGCCACATCTGATAGTTGTGATGTCAGATCTCCCGACGTATCATGTGGTGGTTTCCTCGAGTTGGTTGGCCAGGTAGAAGCATCATTTGTGCAACAAGAATCTTTGTGTGAGAAACTTGTGTGATGATTACTTGCCTGTGTGGCGAATATCTATGTTTTAAGCACCTATGTGATAAAAGAGTGTTATTGGGTGGAAAGAGGCCTAATATTGGTTTTTATAAGTTTTATACTTATATTGTAGATGTATTATTGCTTGCCACATTATTACTAATGTGCTTTATGTATTTTGTTTGAAAAGGGCAATGTCCTAAGAGTATGATTCATCGCCATGCCTACGTACATACGTGTTTACTAAGAGGATGATTCATCACCATGTTTAAGGATGCATGTAGGTGTAAGAGTGAGGGTGATTTCTCACCATGCATGTACATGTTCATCCAGTATTGTCATGAAAAGTATTCATCGCATCTTCAGTAGTATTATCTCTCATTAGCAGTTTTGTCATAGTTGCCTAACCTACCTATGGTTTTGTTCTCAATACCGTAAATTTTGATACAAGTTCAGACCCTAGCATGATGTACCTAGGTAGGTAGTTGCCTAACCTACCTATAGTGACTAGTACTCACCTTAGTACTAGTACCTATCATATCTACCTCATGTCTCTTGTTAGGATGTACAGTATTAAGTCTAGTGACTACTTGTAATTAGTTTGCCACCTTATGTACTTTTGGATGCTATAATGTTTTGGGATAAAATGAAGGGCACAGACCTCCTTTTCCTTAAAGTTTAGTATCCTAGTACTTAATTGTTAATGTTATTACCACAACATACTCAGCTTAAATTTTTGCTACAATTTCATAGATAAGCATCTTATACGTATACTTTTCTTTGGAAAAATACATGCTTATTTCAATTCCCTCTTGAATGTTGACCATTGGCCAATAGCGTCCTTAGCTCCACGATCCTCGCCTAGACCTTCATGAGGCACGGAGCGCCACAACTTGGTATCAAAGCATGTGTTTATGTGTGACTCTAGGCGACTCTTAGAAAAATAGGACAATACTAGAAAATACGAGTTGATCTAGTGTCATAGGCTGAAAGTTTAGTGTGAATCTTGAACTGTGCTCAAGACAAGGAGATAGGATAGCATGCAATAGGATTGGGTTATATGGAAGAATTTAATGATGGTATGACCAAGAGTTTAGTGGGGAGAGCGAATGCCGAGTGTTGGAACAAGTTGTGGCAAACATGTTACAGCACTAAATAGGATATTGGATATATTGGAACAACAACATGAGATGTATTCTCGTCACATGCAGTTTAGTCGTTAGGATCTCCGAGGGAGGAAGGAAGGGGATGTACGTACGAATGTTTTTTTACTCATCACTACCCGGAGTTTTTCGGAAATAAGGGGCCAGTGAGGGCAGAAAGGTAGATATCCAACATAGAGAGGATGTTTGAAGTGTGTGGATGCACTGAGGATCAATAGGTGCTATATGCAAGCTACATGCTCCCATGGAGAGGTAGCTGTATGGTAGGACACCCAAAGGTGACTCCTTACATAGAATTAGAAGCCATGAGAAGGATTTCATGGGAGAAGTTCAAGAAGGAATTTGATGACCGGTATTTTTTATAGATTATAAGGAAACAGAGATCAAAGGAATTATGAGCTGTAATACACGAAGTAGGGGTAAAATAGACAATAAACAAGAAAGGTCATAGTTATAAATAGGTCATTATTTTCTCTAATCTTTTACTAAAAGAATTAGCAACCATTACAAAATGAAATGGTGAGGGAGAAAAGAATTGCTAGGAGGGAAGCCATGCCTCCCGAATTCATGCATGAATTCGTAGAAGAGAGGCATAAGAAGGAGAGAAGAGAGGCTGAACAACAACAGCTTGAGAAGGAATGTCACCAAGGCAAGTAAAGTGCTCAGAGGGCCAAGGATCTAATATCTGAAATGCTAGATCACATCGACATGAGTATGGCACTAAGAGAAAGGAAGAGGATGATGCCAAAACGTGATGAGCAAAATGAGGGTAAGAGTGAAGATTCACCAATGTCTTATGAAGTCGAACCTAGCTTGGGTGCTAGCATATAAGAGACCACAACTAATAGACACAGTTTAAGAAGAAGTTAGATGAGACATGAGGAGTCATCCCATATCTCGACCTCCAATGAAGAAAATCAGTCGAAAGCGACTACAGGCATTGATGGAAACCCCGTTTGAGCTCACCTCCCTTGAGAGGACCAGGCAAGGGAGAGCCCTATTGAATTTTGAGGAAAAAATTCTTTATAAGGTGGGGAGGACGTGAAGAACTGCTAGGCACAAAAAGGCACAAATCATTGGTGCAATTGAGTGGAAGGCAAAATATGAGAAATACTCTAGTCGTCTAAGAAAAGTGATAGCAGAAGATTTAGAATGCAGCTTGTCCAACATTTGGGCTAGCAAGCACTTTGCAGGAGGCCCGGCTACCATGTCCCAGAGTAAAGTGAAGATGAGTGTCTCGACCATGGTATGTGAGCTAGAAAAGTTGCCTACTATGAAAGCAAGAACAAGGAACTGAAAAGGCTAGTGAACTCAGACGTGACAGGAGTTACCCAACTATGGTGAGATAGGTTTACCCCCCAAGAATAGCAATGTTCAAGGATAGACCAACCAAGACATGGCAACTTTTCGAGATAACATGAAAGGGCTCGAAAAAGGCAATCGTACCATACGCAGGAAGCCTACACTCCATATGAAGGGTCACATTCGAAGTGGTCCTACTATGAAAGTTGAAGGTTTGATGGGTCACGTTTTCTAATGACTCAAGCCACACTCAAAGAAAGTTAGAGGACCAATTATGCATACCATGCTTGTCAATTTGTTTTTGTCATCCTACAATGTGACAAAAAATGATATAGGAAAATCTTTACCGCAGATCTAGAGATAAAAATCCATCAGAAAGGACATATGACAATCCCACCCTGTTTAAATGACCAAGATGCGGATGAGATTTCACTTTTGAGACTTCATTTACTAAGAGCTCCTGAAGTCAATTGCCTCAAAAAGCAAGGAGTAGAGAGGCAATGAAAGAACTACCGACGTAGGAAGGTATGTTAGCTTCTAAGACAATGCTGGGTAATGTGGAGTGAATGTTGTGAGTAAGATTCATTGCATTATCTCTTTAACTTCTTTCCCCCATTCTACAAGCATGAATAAATACTTCAATCATTATATTTATACCTATATTTATGCACTAGTTTCCAATGCTACAAGCATGAATGTTTGAATGATTTTAACTATTTTCAATACATGACTCTGAGTCCTGTGTGGGAGCCCATTATCTCAATGTGAGAATGTCTATCTTCATGTGAAGAGTCGGTATTGTCAATCTATACGCATGAGACAGGATGGAGGTTTCCTCAAGCCATTCCAGAAAACGTTGTTGTGTGCTTCACATGAGAAGGAGAATGCCTCATGGTGATTGGGGTGGAACGATGTCATTTGGCCACTCCTAATAGTTAGGATGTGGGATCTCCCGGCACATCACATGGTGGTATCCTTGAGTTGGTTAGTCTGATAGAAACAAACCTGGTGCAATAGGTATCTCTGTGTGAGAAGCCTTTGTGGCGAATAACTGTCTGTGTGGAGAATACATGCCTGTGTGGAGAACATTTGCATGTTTGGTGAATACCTACCTATGTGGCATATATATGCCTTTGTGGTGAATATCTATGTGATATTGGGCTGAAATAGACCTAATACTAATTTTTACAAGTTTTATACCTATATTGGAGATAGATTATTCTTTGCCATATTATTACTAATGTGTTTTATGTATTTTGCATAAAGAAATGGAAACGTCTCAAGAGAGTAATTCCTTGCCATGCCTATGTTTATACATATTAATTAAGATGGTGATTCCTTGCCTTGTTTAAGAATGCATGTAGTTGTAAGAGTGAGGTTGATTCCTCGCCTCACATATACATGTCTATCTAGTATTTTTATGAAAAGTGTTTATAGAATCTTCAATAGCATTATCTCTCATTAGCAGTATTGTCATAGTTATCTAACCTATCTATAGTTTCGTTCTCGGGACCATTGACTTTGATACAGTTTCAGACCCCAGCATGACGCCTAAGAAAGAAGAGTCAATCCCGCCTGAGCCCTGATTATAGAGACTAGCACTAGTCATAGCCCCCTTGTGCCTATCATTAGGATGTACAAAATTAATTCTAGTGGCTACTTGTAATTAGTCTACCACTTTATGAAGGCTAGAGGTGATCACCAATTTAGTCGAAGTCAGATTCTCCTAAATCTGACTTCGACTTGTGTAGCTCCGATTAGACTCCAACTTCGATTTGTCAGATCTGGGCTTTCAGCTTTGGGTTTCTTTTAGCTTTATATTTAGCTCATTTTAAAAAAGAATTTTTTTCGGGCTTTGAAATTTCAATTTTTCCAAAAGATTAAAAACTAAAACTAAATAGTTCATTGCTAATTTACTTTAATACTAATATTTAACTTATTTTTATACTAGATTTATTCTATAGTGTCTAATTATATGTTATCATACTATAGTATTACAATTTATTTTTAGTATCTAATTACATTACATGTTATTATTTTATTCTAGTGTCTAACTTATTTTTAACATCTTTCTATACAAGACTTATTTCTAGTGTTTAATTGCATGTTATTAAACTTTAGTAAATTAGTATTACGCGTTACTAACTTATTATACTAGACTTATTGAAATACTAGTGTCTAACTTATTTCTATTTTGGATTATGTATGGTAGTAATACTATAATATTTACATATACTAAACTATCATTAGTCTATTTATATTTTAGTATAAGAATGTTATTTTATAATAATTAACTCATACTAGTATATTATTGAATTTAACTATATAAGTTCTAGTTATATAACTATATAACTATACTAGTATATAAGGTAAATATATCGATAAATTATTATTTTATAACATATGTACAATATCAGAGTAGAAACATAAAGTCAGAGTCAATTCAATGACACCTCCGACTCTGATTGAAAAATTAAAAAAATAAAAATAAAAATAAATTGACTCTGACTGATTTTCGCTCAACTCTAATGGTGTCTAACCTTATGTACTATTGGAAGATGTAATGTTTTGGGATATAATGAAGGGCTAGAGGCCCATTTTTCATGAAGTTTAATATTCTTGTACTTAATTGTTAATGTTGTTACTGCAAAGTATTTTACTTATATTTCAGCTGCGACTTCATAGATAAATATTTTATACGTGTACTTTCATCTAGAAAAATACATGTGTATTTCAATTTCCTCTTGAGTGTTGACCATTGGCGAACATCCTTAGCACCAAGATTCTCGCTTAGACCTTGCACCAGGCCTTGGTATCAGAGTGCGTGTTTATGAGTGATTTTGGGCGACTCTTAGAAATATAGGACAATCCTAGAAAATAGAAGTTGATCTAGTGTCATACGGTGAAACTTTAGTGTTAAGCTGTCTTGACACTCGAAGATCTATTTCTAGTTACTATATATGTGTTTCTTGGAGAGTCACCCATCTCTTGGGAATCTAACAAACATATGGTTGCTTCAAGACCATCTATTGAAGTTGAATACAGGTCAATGCATATTCTATATGTGAAATAATATGGATTCATTCTTTAGTCTCTTATCTTTATCAAACACATCCTCAACCTTCATTTTTTTTTTTTTTTTGTGATAATTAGCTGCACTCCACATAGCTGCTAATCCTGTGTTTTATGAGAGAACAAAACACATTGAATCAGATTGTCATCTCATAAGAGAGAAGCTACAGACTAGTGTCCTTCTTACTCTTTGTCTTTCTTTAGCTCTTCAAGTTGCTTATGTGCTTATCTAACCTTTGAGATCTAGTCTTTTTCTTCTCTTTGGTCCAAGATGAATATGCATAGTATATACACATCATCTTATGGGGACTGTTATAGATTTACTTAAATTTATTTCAATTTCATTTTTTGTAAAGTCAATATATAAATCAACATAATATGAGCTGTCAATTAAGTTGATCTGTTAGTTAATTTTAGCTTTAATACATTTTTTCCTGCTTTTCTCACGTGTATAGCTATAAACAAAGGACTTCTTAATAATCAGATCCATGTATGAAACACAAGTTCTTTCTCTCAAGAACACGTCTTTTTTAGATCGTATTTGCTTCATTCTGAATAATTTAGATTTTGTATGGTTCATTTTATGTTTCTTAAGTCTTATCTTTCTTCGATGCATATGTGAATGCGAAATGGATTTGACTGGGAGATGGTAGGGAGAGATCCAGCCGAAAAGAGGAAGAGAGTGCTAAAATGGAGATTGGATTTGAAGAGAGAGTGGGAGAGTGGAGGTAGGACGTAAGAGGCGTGCATAGTGATGAGAGAATAAACTAGATAATAGAATTTGATGCCACATCTTTTATCGCAAATAGATATGAATAATTCTTCTTGCAATTCACAAATGTGGACTATTGATAAAACGAAGCGTTTCATTGGACGTAAAATCACAGAGCAGCAAGTGAAATCCAAGAGTAGTGAAGGAAGTGAAATCCCTTCCTCAATGAACTCTCCCTTGCCCTCGGGCCCATTGCCGTTGTCGTCGCCGTCTCCATCGCCTGTGCAGCTCCATCCCCTTCGTTGGTTTCAAGTTCTCTTCTATTCTATTTTTCCATATAGGTGGGCTCTGATGTTTCAATGACAAAGACCTGAACTTTATTAAAGGAATTCTAAAAAAAAAAAAAAAAAAAAAAACCTAATCTCCAACCTGTGTACGTAAAGCTTGACTCTTTTAGCTTCTCGGATTCCTAGCTCTAATCAATAGGTAAAATGGGGATTAGAGCATTGCTCCTTCTATCTCCTTAGGCTCTTCAAGAAAGACTCACTCTAGATCTTCATTTGCTTCTGTTTATAGGATTTATAGGGAAGTTCCTATTAAAGAATGGGACTATTACAAGATGCTTTGCATACATACTAGTTGCATCCCTTAGATGGCTGCCTTATACTTACAGAAGGACTTACTCTAAGAAAGGATAAATCTCAAGAGATCTTTCGTCTGTTGTTTTTAATTTTGTGTGCACTCTACTTGTTTGTAAAAATTTGTGAATGGGTTCCATACGGTTATTCATGCTTGCAGTGTATGTGTTTGAGTAGCCTTTTGATTATGTTTGGTTATTTATTGGAAGCTCTAGTGATCTTGCTGCATGACAATCTATTCTTCTTATTTATTTTTTGGGTACTAGTTATGTGTTGTAAATAGAACTTTTATTCTAACAAAATATAACCAAAATTTTACAACTGTGGAGATTGTGAGAATTTAGGCTTTGAAGTATTTGATTAGTAGCAATGATTCCCTATGTCTGAGCTAAAAGAGAGTTCCTTTGTTGTGTGCATTTAGTACAGCAGTTATGTGTAAAACATCACCAACCAAGTGTGCATTAATCTTCATCTTACAATCGGTCTTCGTTGTCGGGCATGATTTAGAAAAGTTGGTAATTCGGTTTCTTGCCTTACCACCACGCCCACAACCAAGTGTTACATATTTAACACTTCCATCAGCTTCCCTTCTACTTCTTTGAGCCATCATACCAAATCTAGTCTGTCTCCCATATTGTTTATAGTAGTCAATGAGCTCTTGTTCAGTTTTAAAAAACATGCCAATCGTTGGCTCTGAAATCCCATCGTCATCATTTTGTAGAGTTGGCTCTGAAATCCCATCATCATCATTTCTCAAGAGTTAGCTCTAAAACCTCATCATCATCATCATGGTAATTAATGCCTTCAAGAAAAAATAGCGATCACTTACTAGATGTGCTTTCTTCCCATTTCTCCATCAAGAACAATCTTCATATATTTTCGCACAATATGAAATCAAAAAAATTAAATAAGTTAGTACTGGCTATGTTAACAAACAAACATCAAGAACAATCTGGACATGTTTCAAACTACAAATAAACAATAAAGAACATCAAACTTTTGTTATGCACTACTTATTATCTCTGAACTAGAAAATTTAAACAAAAACACAACTAATCTCATTTTATGTGCAAGCACTACAAAACTTTCAAGAAAAGATACTAAAGAAGGGAAAGAAGTAGATGAAAGGATGTCTACTAGCTTAAAGAAAGCAAATGGAAGAAAAATATTCCCTATTTCAAGAAAGCTCATCCTCGAAATGAAAATAACATCAAAAAAATGAAAAATAAATAAATAAATAAATTTCATATGAGTTGACAATGCTCAACTATATATTATTTTTCATATGCCCATTACTTATAAATAGTATTTCATAGGCTCTTTCTCGCATGAACAGAATAAGGCTTTTCTCTATCTTCCCTAGATCATTTCATCTTTCCTTGACTATGTCAAACATCAGACACACATCATATATAAATGTCTTAAGATTTATAATGCTTATGTATTGTCAGATGGAAGCGCTTCTTCAGACTTCAAGAGATGGTATTTTAGTGTGTTGTTGTTTGAAATATATTTAGAAGTGTAAATGATGGAGGATGCCGACGATGGAAAGTGGTGAAGACGATTGCCAACAATGGAAAGTGGAGGAGGTCCCAAATGAACGCCACGAGGGAGAGGAAAATCAAAGTCCAAAGATGGTGGAGGACCCAGATGCACAGCACGAGAGAGAAGAAGATCAGAAATTTTGGGCTATTTTTTATTTGGAAATAAGGGCATTTTAGTCAAGTAAATTATAAAATGAGAAAAATTTTTGTCTATTACTTTTTGTGGATTGCAAAGGAGTCCATTTTAGTGGACTATACGTAACGTGACCCAATAGATATATGTTGGTTGCAAGTATTATTTATTTTGGATCATATTTTTTGGTATTTTAAAGTCTTTTTTGGTTATACAGCTCAGATGAGATAAGATGAGATATTTTATTAAAAATTAAATAAATTATTATTATAATATAATTTTTACAATTTTGATTTAAAATGACTAATAATATGTCAAAATAAGGCCTCTATTGGATTATGTAGAATCAATGTAAAATACATATGAGATAAAGTGGTTCTCTACATTTAATATTCACCATTCATCTTATAAACATTTTTTTATTATTTCTTTCTTTTACCAAATTTTTTTATATCTCTCACATTTACTCTTTTAATTATAAAACATGAAGAAGTTACAATATTATTAGAATATCTTATTTTAATAAAAAGAGAAGTACTCATGTTAAAGATTTTTCAAAAAATAATAAAAGGATAAATGGTTTTTTTCATATTTATTTTTTAATTATTTATTTGGCTATTGATATCATTTTGGCAATAAAGAGATATTGCATTTGCATTAATATATGTGAAATATTGAAAGATCTAAAAATATTACAAATTTAATGATAGTTAAAAAAAAACTAAAAAGAAAAATAAAAAAATATTTAAATGATATAGAGAAAGAATAGACCAGAAGCTGATTATAAATGGTGTAATGTAAGAGTCGTTAGCTCGAATAGAAAAAAGTAGATTTTAATTAATTAATTTAGATGGAAATTTAGTTAAGCCATTGAGAATTAAAAAACATTGTGTTGGGAGTTAAAAACGGAGGGCAGAGAACTGCTAGTTGCTGCAAATTAGTAACTTGCGTTGGGGTTAATTCAAAGCATAATGTTACTATGCCGTCTGGCCGGAATCGTTCAAGTGTACTGTTTGACAATTTTTTTTCCTTAATAATTAAAAAATTGATTTTAAATATATTAATATATTTTTTATTTTTTAAAAATATTTAAATATATTTAAAAAAATGTAAAAAAAAATAAAAAAATAAAAAATTGGATGGCACGCTCAGCGATAAGAGCTGGGCTATACAGTAGCCCAACCCAAATTCAAAAGAGAGGGCAGAGCAAATGTCTGGGCCGGCCTGATGATGCGTGCATGATAAAAACAACTTGCCTTTGATTGAAAACAACACTAAACACAAACATCATGCGTGCATGCATTGTCGTCACCATCTTCCCCAACTTGGCCTGTTTTTAAAGATCAAGAAGAGCATAGCATAGGATCCTGTTCATTCAAAAAAATACCAAAAAAAAAAAAACCTGTGTTGTCATTTTTCATTACTTGGACATAGTTGTATTTTAGTGACCTACTATCACCCATTACTAATGCACCAAAATGAGATGTGGATTTTAGTGACCTACTATCACCCATATATTACTAATGCACCAAAATGAGTCCACATCTCTCTCTCTCTCTCTCTCTCTCTCTCTCTCTCTCTCTCTCTCTCTCTCTCTCTCTCTCTCTCTCTCTCTCTCTCTCTCTCTCTCTCTCTCTCTCTCTCTCTCATTTTATGTGTGACTCGTTCTATTTTTCTTTTGCCTTAGGTGGATTCACGTATGTTCGCTGCAATTTGCTTAGTAATATATGCATGGATGGTGTGGAATTTTTTGCCACTAATTAAATTTATATTTTAGTCCTATGATTCGATAGCATGCCTCTCCTTTTGAGGATGCTTTTGGTTTATACTGTGTATACTTTAATTTGGTCTCAATATTATTACAAAAAAATAAAAAAAAAAAGCGTTAGCTAGTTTTGGGTTATGCCCATGCATGCATCCTCCACAACACACAATACCTGTTGCCCAAATATTTGTCTCAAATGAGGTATTGAATTGTTAGTTTGTGAATTTTGAAACCTTCTCCTTTGCATCCATACATTCCAACATGATACTAAATGGGTATCAATTTGGTACATGTAAAAACATCAGATATAATTCGAAAAGAGAAAGACACAGCAATCAAGTTTAATTATATATGTCGCATTTGGATTCTATTCAGAATATTAGTGTAGTACCCATGATCATGTACTACTTTTAATATTTCTATTTGAATTACAACCTTTGAGCAGCAAATTAGAGGGATTAGATAGATAGATAAGGTATCCTAATATTTTCTTGGTCATGAATTAATGGAAAGATTGACAATCAAAAGTAGTCCTTTAAAAAATATTGCACCACCAAGAACTGATCTCATTGGAACGGTGATCGTTCATGCTAGCACTGTTGTAATTTAAAGTAATTAAGATAGGTTTACTTCTTTTGGATAACACCACTATGTATTTATATAAAACAAATAACAAATTAAGAAGATTTAAAAAATACCTAAGCTCACAAAGCATCAAGTACGTCATCATGCACTGTAAGAAAGACACTAAATTCCCATGCGACCACAGTTTATTTTGTATTTCTTTCATTTCATATAGAGTAGTGTTACATGTACAAAGAAATTATAAAAAAATAAGCTTACAAATTAACGTACTTTATCTGATCCGTTAGAAATACTTTATAATAAAAGTAAGTATTTTATAATCTAACGAACTATATCAAATTACATCAATTTGTGATATTACTTTTATGTAATTTTTTGTAGTTAGAGTATTTCATTTTCAAATATTATAGTACTTATTGGGAGTATAAATGATGTGGTGCTCTTATCTTATAACAAAATGTCTTGTTAGTATTAAAATGGCTCAAATAAATGATAGGATGAAAGTACAACGTGTCAATAATATTCTAAAATTTTTTAAGAAATATTATTCTATAAACTTGTAGTGGTTCTTGATCTGATCTGAAATCGTATTAAAATATCAATGTCGGTAGAGTCTGTAATTTTTCTTTTCTTTCCGTCCAATCTTATTTTAACATTTACAATAAAATTTTACCCTAATTTTGATTCATAGATAGATGTTTTTAAAAATATTTTTAACAGAATAATGATATTATATCTCACAATTTATATTACTCATTTTGCTTCCTTGACGCGACACTACAATGTGATGTCACGTATGTAGATTATTTAAAAAATCTAAAAAAAATTTTAAAAAAAAACATAAAAGAATAAAGAAAATCTATGGTTTTAGTTTTCCTCTTTTATGTTTTCGGGCAGACTAATCATTTTGTTTTAAATATATATATATATATATATATATATATATATATATATTTTAATTTTTTAATAAGACAGTGTCAAGTAAGGAAAATGAGTACGTACTATAAATTAAGGAGCATATTAACATTTCTCTTTTTAATATGACATTTTTTATCATCACAAAAATTATAAGTATATATAGCACTTCTTAGCCAAGTTAATTTGGACCCACCGGCATAAAAGTGAACGTGGGATAGGTGAGCACTCTCATTCACATGATCAACTTTGTAGATAAGATGTGCATGTGATCATCTTCCTATATGTACTGAGGGGCTAAGGCAGATCGAACCGTCCTGCAAGACAACATTGAATGTGTGGCCATACGCCTCAAAAGCATCAGTCATTATAGCACACAAAAGCTCCTTTTAATCATTGATGATCTCCAGAATCTCTCACTTTTCCATCACATGTATTGTTCAAGCAAAATCTGTAATTTTCCTATTGGCATATCCATATTCTAAGCAAGCATTTCGTTAATTGAAAATAGAGAAAGATACGTGAGAAGAAGTACTGGCAATTCCAAACTAACATCCCATTACAACTAACGCACAACGCATAAATAAATCAATGAAGAAAAGGTGCTTCTGAGAAGGATAAATTGGTCTCCATCAATCTCAATGAGTTTTGGAAAATCCAAGTGGGGAAGTCGTTTTAGGTGTCGGTTCTTAACAATTTGACTAGTGGAATATTGTAGTACCATGATTGCAAATCGAGGCAATATGTGTAGCACTGCTTTCAAGTGGCTTAGGCTTGCTAAAGGATGGCCATAAGCTGGCTTTTCTGGAGGTTAGCCTAGGATAGTACCAGAAAGGGGGTATGGGATGGAAATTCGTATAAACAGATCATATTTATGTCGTATCAAGTTATGGACATTCGATTATATGAGTCAACCTAAATCCAACTTATTAAGCTAAATGGATAAGACCTCCAAACCCTAATACGACTCATTTAAATAACGGATGATACCATAAGACCCATTTAATAATTAATTAGAAATAGGTCAATATGACATGACTCATTTCAATCCATTTTAACTCATTTCATATAAATGGGTTGAACTGACCTACATAACTCATTTTACTTAATCAACATAATTTCACATAAAATTTAAAATTTGTTTTTATTAGTAGCCACAATATCTAATAATAATGATAAGATTACCTACTAACAAAAAATATCAATATTTTTTAGATTTTAACATATAATAAAACCAATATTATAAACTCAATAATAACATATATGAGCATGGGTCTGAAATTACAATCTCAAAAATAAAAATATAAGTATATTTAGAAATACCAATATTACAACTCAATAATAATAAAATTTTAATTTTAAAATAAAATTTAAATGGGTTATTGTGGGTTGATTTTAGATTAAATGCGTTGACCTGTTTATTAGACATGTCTTAATAAGTCAATCCATTTTTGTCATGCTCGTGTTGAGTTCACAGGTCATATCACATATTGGCACTCCTAGAAAGAGGCCACCCCCTCTCCAAACCTCTTCCCAATTGATCCCTCGTTGCACTTTAAAAGAAAAATGGGAAACTCTTTTTCATCTTAAATCTATAAGTAGGACAAATACCTTAAAAGAGAAATGAAAGGTATTCTTCCACGTATCCAAGAAATCTCTTTAATGAGACTTGTATTTTAGGCGAAGAGTTATGCTTAGGTTGGAGAAATCTGCAATTAATAGGAAAAAAAAAAAAAACCTAGACACTAGATGAATCAATGATTTACAATTTTTTAAAATAATCTACTTCCAAAAGTTAGCTACAGAACTAATCTGCAATATTAAATATCATTACTATATAGGTAGATCTGGCGCTTGAACTCTACATGAAGTATTGACTAGGGTTGGGCGGCGAGCTTCTACCCCTCACCACCTAGACGAAGCAGAGGTCTTGTCCATTGAATACTAGCAGTTAGGGAATTTGCCTGCATCTGGACACCCTAGCGGGTGCAAGGGGCAGTATGGGCTGGGCCCCATCCGGCTTTCCCCCACCCCACTCCGTGTGTATATATATATCTATGTGTGTATGTGTGTATTTAAAAAAACTTATGCTAATAGTAAAATGACGTTGTTTTGGGTATAAAATATAAAGTCATTATACTAAAGATTAAAACTCTACCCCCTAGACTCCCACTCTCCCAGACCTCTCTCTTTGAATCTCGACCCTCTCTTAGACCCTCGCTCTTGCACCCTCACCGTCATCAACACCTTTGTTGTTGCTGAGCATCCTCTCCTACGTTCTGTAAGTATCCCCGATCCCAAGCCATTTTTTTACGTTTATTTCAGATTGTGTCTTAATGTTTGGATTTTGGAGGAAGGGACTGATGAATGAATTTAGAGAATGAGATTGTGATTTGTGTATTATGGAAATTTGTGTGATTGTACTTAAGTATATAGGGGTTCAATCTGGGTTTCAAATTGAAACCTTAAAATTAAACCCCTAAATTATTTTAGGGTTTCAATCTGAAATTCTAAATTATGTTAGGGGTTTTGATATTGAAATCCCAAGTTTAATTTTCCAATTTCTTTTGGGTTCTCAATATTGGAATTCTTGATGTTCATGACTGTATGATGTTAATTGTTGTGTAGTTTTTGCATCATGCCATCATGTCAGCTTTTTGTCCATCAACGAGAACGGACAGTGAGACAAATCAAACTATAAGTGTTAGTGCTATTTCTCCTAACCCTATCGACACCCCTACCCACCAAGTAAAAAGCCAGTTTCAATTGTGTGGTCTCACTTTACCAAAATCAAGGGTGGTGATCCTAATAACCCTTAAGCTAAGGTAACCATTGTGGTGAAGTGTATGGATGTCACTACAATAGACATGATACATCGCAATTGAAGGTTCACTTAGAATACAATTAGATGTTATTTACAAGAATAGAGTGAGCCTAGACTAGAGATTGGACTTAAAAAAAATAGTGGATGGGAGTAATTGAGAGAGTGTTGAAGAGGTATACAAAGTATAATCCAAAGTGTAGGAGATACCTAACTCGTATAGTCATAGTGGATGAGCTACCATTTAGGTTTGTAGAAGATGAAGAGTTCCAAGCATACTTTAAGTACTTGGAACCTAGGTTTGACATTCTTTCTTACCACATAGTGGTGAAGGACATTATGAAATTATATGGTGTACATAGAGAATTGTTGAGAAACCAATTGAGATGTCAAAGAGTTTGCCTCATGATCGATACATGGACATAGGTCCAAAATTTTAATTATATATCTTTGACGACATAATTTGTAGATAGTGATTGGCAATTAAACAAAAAGATTCTTAATTTTTTCCAAAATTTCAATCTTAAGGGTGAGACCATTGGAAAGTCCTTGAAGGTTGCAATAGATGAGTAGGGGTTGGAGCGGATTGTGATAGTAACAACTGACAATGCCTCTTCTAAAAATAACTCTTTGGGGTATCTTAAGAATAAGTACAAAGAGGACAATAACACAATCATGAGTGGTGATTGTTTACATGTGAGATGTGTTGCACATGTTTTGAATCTTATTGTGACCAACAAGTTAAAAAATTTGCATGAGTCAGTTGCAAGCGTTAGAATTGCGGTGAGATTTGTGAGATCTTCATCGTCTAGGCTTGATAGATTCAAGGTTTGCTATAAGGGCTGCGGGTATTGGGTGCAAGAAGGGGTTTTATCTTGATGTTCTTACAGGATGGAACTTAACCTTTTTTATGTTGGAGATGGTCTAGGAGTATAGAAAGACTTTTAAATTATTGAGTGAAGAGGACATATTTAATGATGAGGGAGGATTGGCCAAGCCTAATGATGATGATTGGGTTGTTGTTGGGATTTGTATAAAAACATTTAGGCTTTTCTATGAGGTCAAAACCACCATTTCATGTTCTTTGTACATTACATCCAATGAATTTTATTAGCAAGTATGTCAGGAGAAAGAGCATGCGGACTATGTATGACAAGTATTGGGGATTTGAGTAGGTTAAATATCTTTCTATATGTGGCTATTGTTCTTGACCCTCATATAAAAATGATGACATTATGTATGGATTGGCATTGGTGAACCGAAAGGCATGTATGGATCATATTGCGGTAACAGAGCCGCTTCTAAGCGGTCGATCTGATTTTAAAGGAATAACAGCCCTCCATTTAGAAGCTGCCACCTCAGAAATTACATCAGAATCGCGTTAGACTCGTGCACATGGGATAGGAATTGATTCACACTTCAGTTGAGAAAACATCACTCTACTTCAGCTTAGCCCGACCTCGATCCCAACCCTGTCCATCCAGAACCAAAACCGAGCATACCTCCACCGCTAGCATCCACCGCTAACAGTCCACCATAGCCAATCCATCATTGTCCTCCTTGGTCGATTTCTCCCAGACCGATTACTCCAAATTTCGCCCAAGACGTGCTGATTTTCATGGCTAACTCCAGTGAACTTGGTGTTGCTGTCTTCCAAGTTCTCTTTCTATTTTCATCTTCGTCTCCAAGTTTTCAAGTCCATCTCTTTGCACCTCTACCAAGCTTGCCGCCGTCTTTTTGCCTCTAGCTTTCTCAGGCTTGTATACACCATTTTAAATACATAAGAGATTAAAAAAAAAAACAAAAAAAGAAGAAGAAGAAGAAGAAGAAGATCATCGGAGAGATGGGCGGGAAGTCATCTTCATCATTCTCAGTCTGTAACATAAAACCTTAATCTTTTTTTTTTTTTTTTTTTTGTCTGTTTGATTTGGTAAGCAACTCACAGAAGCTAAGGGGCTTGAACCCATGACCGCATTCGCCACTCTATTAAACTTTTCAAGATTGGAGGTATCGTAAACCATGGCACCAAGTTAGTCTGCATCACCAACACAAAGATGACGTTAAATCCATCACAGGCCTAGTTGTCCCTCCAATTTCAGTTATACAAAAATATATTAATTGTTGCTTCAAAGAGAAGTAGGAGATCCTCTCCCTTACAGCTCTTTAAACCTCCTCAAACTTATACTACAACTGCCACTGAACTCTCCAGTATATTTGCTCAAGCCATGGTCATTGATTAATAAAAAAAACCCAGAATCAGAGGGCTACGAGCTGTGAAGGTGTGGGTCTTCGAAGGGATTTCATCACGATTCGAAGGGGCTGTGAAGGGGTTGTGACGCCCCCAAATCCCCACGCACGGACACGGGGAAATCGAGACGTCCGGATGGTGACAACCCGGGTCACCACCCTAACGACGGGTGCCAAGTGTGTGCAAAGGCAACATATGTGCACGAAGAAACACGCAGCGGATAACGAAAGTCATATAACTAAGTACCAGAATTTTTCTTAATGTATTACAAGCTGTTCAAAACATACATAAAATATTACAAAACACTAACATAGTCTTAAAACCAAATACAAAGCATAACATCAGCAACCCGGCGGAGCCGCATCCTCGGGCTCAGCCTCCTCCTCCTCATCCTCAAAACCTGCACCAAAAGCTACGGAACTAAAAATGGTACCGCAGGTAAGTAAAACCCAAATACTACCAGATAAAAAGACATAGAACTCAAACAAAATGCATGAAGCATGCCCAATGCACAAATCCCAAAAACATAATTTTTCACACATGCCAAAAATCCTATTTGGCACAAAAAAACATCATTTCCAAAAACCACACCAAAAGTCACATTTGGCCTCTATAACTGTCTCAAACAAAAAAAAATCCATTTTACTGTATGCACCATGACCTCCCCTAGGGGTCATCCGCACACCCTGGCTCTAGTGCCACACGGCAGAGTACCACCACGCATGTGACACCTAACGAGCGATGCCCAGTTCCACGCCCCGCGTGTTCGTAGCCAAGCATCCTCTAGCCCTCACCAGCGAAGGGCCACGGAGTCGGTGCGTAGGGCGATGCCTGGTTCCGCGCTCGGCATGTTCGTAGCCAAGCAACCCCTAGCCCCCCGCTCCCGTTGTCGCCCAGCGACAACCCAGGGGACATCACTCAGTTTATTCCGCTCCTGAGTGACCAGAGGAGCTCCACCGAGATAATACCCCATCCCGGCTTGGGGTCGTGATACACACGCACCCGTAAGTCCACTTACGCCAATACACAGGCTTTTCACACATGAACAAAAACACACGTGCATGCACCATGTAAATGCAATATCAATGCACAAAATAACCAACCAACATAAATCAATCAAACAAGCAACTCCGTCCTCCATCCATCCGACCCCCGAACTCCTCGGACTCAGTCCGGAATCAACCAACCAGCAGATAGAATTATTGAATGAGCAATATATGTTTAAATCTGAAAATAGGGTTTGAAAAATACTTACAACGCTATACGGTAATTTTTTAAAACACTCAGCGTTGCAAACGGCGGAGAAAAAGCAACGTTACAGTGAAAATTCACTGTGGCCGTGGGTTGTGAAATACCCACTTTTGAACGGGGACAAACCAGGGCTTGGGATTGATAGGGAATGGTCTAGGGATAATTGTGAAGCTATTGGAAGTGGTGGTTGGCCGTGGGTGGCGGCGAAAACGCCGGAGAGAGGCCAGATTTCCCAAAAAGGAAAGCTAGCTCGTGGGAGCTGTTCCGGTGGTCGTTGGAGGCCGAAAATAGGTGGGTTAGGACGGCAAGGGACAGGTGATAAAGTGGTGAAGAAATGGTGGCCAGAGGTGGAGCGACGGCGGCGGATCGAGGCAAAAACCGTGTAGGCTTTAAGAGGGTTTTCCGGCCAAACGGCCGGCCGGATGGGGCTGGGAATTGGTGGTGAGGTGCGCCGGAGGGAGGGGCTTTGAATGTTATGGGCAGTGTGCCGCACGGCGGTTCTGGGCGGAGAGAGAAACGGACGGAGAAAGGGGTAGAGAGAGAGAGTCGCGTCCGACGCGGGAGGAAGGAGAAGAAGAAGAAAAAGAAAAAGAAAAAAAAAAAAGAAGAAGAAAAAAGAAAAAAGAGAAAAAGGAAAAGGAAAAAGGGAAAAGGAAAAAGAGGTGTAGGAAAAGAAGATGAGGTCTAATCCTCATTCCGGGAAAACAAAACTAAACCGCCGCAACAAGATTAAAAACCGTAAACAACTAAAAGAAATAAAACACAACATCAATTAAATTAAAAACCAATTTTAAAATGCAATAAATTAAAATAAATAAACTAATATATTAATTAAAATAAAAACAACCATTTCAGCGAAAATACAAGCGAAAGCGGGTCATCACAGGGGTGGTGTTGATTCGAAGGTGGGCGAAGGGGAGGGGCTACCTCTTGCGAAAGGGAAGGGCCTGTGTAGGGGCTGTGTCTCTTTTGCAGTAGCCGAGTATTCCATGTAGTGCTGGTTTACAATAATTCTGATGGAATGTCTAGGTGTCCCTCCATTATTGGCAGGCTATTATATGAGGATGCTTGGACAGACCGGTTTGTAGGAATTCTCTTGCGGTAAGGGTACAGAAAGCTCTTATAAGGTTGTTTGATGAGTTTGCCACATTCAGGGGTAGTAATATTTTGGCACCTACACTTATTGTATCGCCTCCTCCTGAAGTTGAGATAGAAAAGAAGCATAGGTTAAGGTGGGGTGAGAGATTGGGCAGGTTGCCAAGCTTCGTTAGCCTTTAAACACAGTCGAATTTGGATAGGTATTTGGCAGTGAAGATGCACCTATTTATGTAGGAGTTTGATATTTTATCTTGGTAGAAGGTCAATGTTGTCAAATATCCCACCTTAGAGATATAGGCCGCAATATTTTGGCTATCTTTATTACCACATTAGCCTCAAAGTTGGCCTTTAGAACCGAAGAGCGCATATTGGATCCATTTCAGAGTTTATTGTCTCCTACCACTATGGAGGCATTTATATTTTGAATTTGGAAGACTTTGTGGAGATTGATGAGAAGACAGGTGATGATCAACCTACATCCAGTAATTGCTATTAGCTTTGATATTGTTATAATATTGCTTTTGCTTATAATATATTGTGTTATTACTTATATTTAAATTTAATTGCTATAGAGATAGCTTTAACAATTGTGGCTACGTTTACATCGACCGTAATATGATTTCATAGTTTGATCCACCATTGGCATTAGTTTGTATTATTTTCCTCTTAATTATTTGTAGTATGTATAGTTTATAATTCTAATTGTTTTTTTTTTTTTTGGTAATTTTTTTCAGCTTTTATAGTCTCATTGTCATATGCCCAATCCCTGTACCAATGATCTCATCTTGATATCAATCTCATCTTGTTTTGTACTTTTATTTTTATTGAACCCAAAGTTTCAAGTTTTGTATAATTATATATCTACATATGGATTTTGATAATAAGAAATGAATTCAAAGAATAAAGGAGTCTCAAACTCAAGTTGTCTACACAATAGAGTCAAGCACATCAAGGAACCAAGCATGAGCAAGAAAGGAACAAGTTCACATTAAAGTCATACAGTAATGTTGTAAATCTCTTAAAAATTCAAAATTAGGATGAAGGCTCAAAATTAATATTTTATCATAAAGCATTAAAATACATTTTTCACATGTACATGAATATTTTGAAAATTAAATTTGAAAAATTTTGAAAGATGATTGATTGTCATCTTTCATATGTGCATGACATGATTAAAGGTTTGAATTTTAAAAATATTAAAAATGATTGATTGTCATCTTTCATATGTGCATACTTTATTTGAATATTTTCAAAAGTGATTGATGTTCTTTTTTACTTATGTAAAAAGTAGATGATTTTATTTGAAAATATTAAAGATGATTGAGTGTCATCTTTCACATGTATATGCTTTATTTGAATATTTTCAAAAGTGATTGATACTCTTTTTGACTTATGCAAAAGGTAGATGATTTTGTTTGAAAATTTTGAAAAGTAAAGTGTACTCTTCTTGTCATATGTGAAAAGTAAAAAAATTAGGTTTGAAATTTTTTAAAAATGAATTATGTTGTCTTTGACAAATAAAAAAGAAGAAACTTTTATTTGAATTTTAAAAAATTAATGATGTTATCTTTGACCTATGAATCTTTTTAAATTTGAATACGAAGTCTCATATGCCTATAAATAGATCATTTGAAAGTTTCACATTTACAACACCAAGAGCATACAACATTCATTCAAAACTTTCATTCTCTCTTCTCTAAGCATTAAGCCTAATTCTTGTTCATTTTGATAGAGATATAGTTTATACTGTATTGTTCTTATTTTACTCATTGAAAAGTGTTTTATGATAACCTACCCATTATCAGCTCTTGTATCAATAAAAATGTGTGTATAACTCTTGTGCGTGTAGAAAGTGTTCTACACAAGGAATAGTTGAATCACCACGCGTAAGGTGATTGCAAGTGTCGAGGGTGTTCTATAAGGATCTTTTGTAGTGGTATTGTTCAAATGTGTAATAAGTTTCTATCTCCACTTGAAGGAGCTTGAATAGTGAATTTGGGGATCCTCAATGGTAGCTTGAGGTGAGGACATAGGCAGTGAGACCGAACCTAGTTAACATACTGAGTTTAATTCTCTGTTACTCTCACTCTTTTATATTTATTACTGCTTCGTATTTTATTTATATTTTATATTGTGTATTTGATTTATAATTGTTAATTTTTCAAATATAACTAAATTCACCTCCCTCTTATGTTAGTCATCTAAACAATAATTTTTTAAACTTTTTCACATATCTATATAATGTTTGCATTTATGATTTTTTTTTTCTTATTTTGATTTTTAGGTGTTATAGTCTCACTTGCCCACCACTTCCAAATTTCAATCTCAAGACTCAAAGTCAATGCCAAAGTCATCTTGATCTCGCTAAAATTTCAGTCTTTAAATTTCATTGAAACATTATTATTTATTTAAATTATTTTAAAATTTGTAATATTTTTATATTAATTTGTATTATTGTAATAGTTTAGAATTATTAGTTAAAACTTAGAAGTTACTAACTTAATAGTTAGAACTTAATTAGATTTTTTATGTTTTATGTTTTAACTTACAACATTTGCTTCATTTTTTGTAATATGTATAATATGTTTTTCAATTTTTCTTTTTTTTAATTTAGACAAGGTTTGTAATATCTAGGCCCAATAGACCATGGGCCGAATGGACAAGGGGTCCAAATTCATCCTTTGGCACCTGGACAGGGGATCCTACCCCCAAGGCGTAGGGCCGAATCCTGAAAGGGAACGAGATCTTGAATTGAGTGTATTAGAAGCCGGTATGTAGAACTATGGGTGAGCACCAACTTAGTCAAAGTTGGATTCTCCTAAATCCAATTCCGACTTTGTCGGATTTCAAATCTGAACTACAACTCTAATTCTGACTTGTTTAGGCTCCGATCCAACTCTTATTCCGACTTATCGAAGCGGAGTTAGATTTGAGCTTTCAGCTTTGAGTTTCTTTTTTTAAGGTTCATATTTAGCCCATTTAAAAAAAAAAAAAATTGTGGGTTTTCAAATATCAATCTTTCGAAAATATTAAAAACTAAAACTAAATTATTCATTGTTAATTTACTTATATACTAATATTTAACTTATTTTTAGACTAGACATATGCTATAGTGTCTAATTACATGTTATCATAATATAGTATTACATGTTATCATACTATAGTATTACATATTATTTTTACATATTATTATACTATAGTATTACATGCTATTATATTATAATAGTGTCTAACTTATTTATAACTTATTTCTATACTAGATTTATTTCTAGTATCTAATTACATATTATTATATTTTAGTAAATTGGTATTATGTATTTTTAACTTATTATATACTAGACTTACTAATTATTGATACTAGTATCTAATTTATTTTTATACAAGACTTATAATATAGTGTCTAATTGTATGTTATTATACTAATGTCTAACTTATTTCTAACTCAATTATAAACTAGACTTTCTAGTGTCTAATTACATGTTATTATACTTTAATAAATTAGTATCATGTATTATTAACTTATTATACTAGGCTTATTTAAATACTAGTGTCTAACTTATTTCTATACTTAATTGTGTATGGTAGTAATACTATAATGTTTACATAGACAAAGCTATCATTAGTTCATTTATATTATAGTATAAGTATATATCATTTTATAACAATTAGCTCATACTAGTATATTATTGAATTTAACTATATAAGTTATAGTTGTATAACTATGTAATTATACTAGTAAATATGATAAATATATAGATAAATACACATTTTTATGACATATATATAATATTGAAGTCGGATTCAGAGTCGGAATAGAAGTCGGAGGGCAAAGTAAAAGTCGAAACAAATCAAAGTCGGAGTTGGTCCAATGACACCTCCGACTCCGACCCCGACTAAAAAATTAAAAAAGAAATCCGACTCTAACTCTGTTTTGAGTCGGAGCAAAGCCGAAACGGAATCGGAATCGGAGTCGGGTTTTCGGATTTTTACTTAGCTCTTTGTGAAACACACATAGTAAAATGCTTAGTAATATAATTTTATTTAGAAGATAAATTTTAAAAATACAGATCTTATAAATTAAATTTATCATTTAAATAATGTGGATATATAATATACCCTAAACACCGATTTAGAAATAAAATAACTTACTTTTTAAACATATTAGCGAGGCTGACCAACTTTCCAAAGCAAAATATGTCTTATAATGGGATGGGGAGTACAACATAATATACCTACTCATGTCAACGAACGATGGCTCTGGCTGATGATCAGTTCTCATTTCCAAGCACTCATCGTAACCCTATCGACCGGAGTACAACATACACCTCAGAAAGTAAAGCTATGACTCTGACCTATATATGTGCATGTGTGTGTGTATATATATAATCCATGTTATAAAGTACTTGGTGTACGAACTACCTTCGCTATTATGTGGGTAGAAAAGCTGATCGACGTGGAACTAAAAGTGAGTACACATCGATCAATTTGAAGAAAAATAATTGAAATTAAACTTCATGCATATCACCACGTCAGTTTGTATCCACGATTTGTAGAACTAAATGCAGTAGAGGCAGCAAGCAAATTAATTAACTCATAATGCAACTTTTTTAAGTTAAAGATGAATGCAACTTTAATATATTTTTAGCTTTTGGTGTTACGAACCAAAATAATACTATATACTTTTAACAAACCATATCTTGATCTATAAGGCAATGACAAGACTAAAGTTAGCCATGCATGCATTCAAATTTGTCACTTTTGCCACCTGCAAGCATGCATGCGTGCGCTTGTGAGCATGCGTGCGCCCCATCCATATATATATATATATATATATATCCATCTGATCGCATTAATTTCCTTTCTTTCTTTGACCTGCGTTGCCTCCTCACTACAACACAATTGATCTTTTGTGACAGAGGAAAACGTCACAAAAAATGACCAAAATGTCACTAAAGACATTTGGTGACGGTTCGAAACCGTTACGACTACCGTCACCTAATGTGCATCACAGAAAACAATTGGTGACAGTTTACTATTCAACCGTCACAAAAAAACATTTTTAGTGATGGTTGGAGGTCTTCCGTTTGATGTCAAGTTCGAACGTGGGATTTTTTGTGACAGTTCAAATCTGTCACAAAATATAACGTTCGAACGTCCAACAGAGACTTCGAACGTTAACCCGACTGATTGACATTCGAATGAGAAAATTTGACGTTCGTTGGTTATAGTTCGAACGTATCATATTTACGTTGGAACGTCAAACAAAACATTCGAACATAAATCCTTTAAACATTCGAACGTTGTGTTTGTTTTGAGAGTGAATATGTTCGAACGTTGGGTCGTACATTCGAACGTTATTTTGTAATTTTGTGTAATTACATTCGAACATTAGTTCTAACGTGAACCAACATTCGAACGTTTGTTATATACATTCGAACGTATAGATCAAAAATACTATTTTCATAAAATTAAAAAATATACAAATTGTATCATCATATTACACCATCAAATTAACAACTAACAATGTTTTATATAGTTGTAAAATTAGATATTAAAAGTTCTATACAATAAGAAAACTGAATTGATTTCATTTCTTCTTCTTTCCTCGTCCACCGTGATTCTACTGTAGTGACATAACACGCCCTATCTGGACTCTCATCTCCCTCTGCACTTGTTCTTAAACTTCACTGCACATTCTTTCCTCCTGGTCTCTATGTTGCTCCTGCAAATGCATCTCTAAATCAGACTGTTGCTCTAAGAGAGACTCCAACTCTTGTTGTCTTGATCTCATATACTCACTTGATAAAAAAAAATACTGTAAAATAAGTAACATTTAAAAGAAATACAAATAAAAATTAAATTAATGACATGTTGCATAATTTAATAAATTATTCCCAACATATTCAATAAAAGTTCACAAATTTATTCAAAATGATATCATATATTTCCACAATATATAAACATATTCACAACTAAATTTACAATATTTTACATATTTTCAACAATTTTAATAAATACTGTAATACACAAATTCACAATATATAAACATATTTCCCATAGACTAAACTAATTCACAAATCACATATACATATGCACAATAATAACTAATTCACAAATACTAAAACATAGCCACAAAAAAAAACCACAACATATGCTTCAAATTCACATACACAATTGTAAAACATATTCATTTTAATCTATAAATATACACAAATATTTATATTTTCATTTTAAGAATAAGCATACACACAACACAATTTTTCATTTGAATTCATCATATTACATAATCCATATCACAAAGATTTGCTTTTAATTCATCAACATAAACAATTCAATTCCTTCTAATTCATCAATAATATCCAATTCAAAACATATTCACAATATATACAATCAAAATTCACTACTCAACTCACAATATTATACCCATATCTAATCCTTCAAAATCCACAATCAACTCACATTATACACATCAAAATATTCATCATTATCCACAACAAAAGCACAACAAAATATATAAGCATCTTAATAAAGTTTAGAAATATACCTATCACTCACAATGTCCTCTTACAAATCACAAGTTTTGAACAAGTCACAACAACCAATCCTTCAAAAAATCACAACACTAGTTAGTTAAAGACATATATATAAAAAACACAAAATAAATATCATAAAATTGCAAAACATTTAAAGGAAAAAAGAGTTTTTCCTTACCAAAATCAATGGAGAGAGCAAAAATATTAATCCTCTCTCACTCTACTCTCTCTCTCTAACCATCTCTCACTCTAACACACACACTTTCTCTCTAACTCACAACCCTCTCTCACTCTCGCTCTCTATTTCATGCACGGGAGAAGCAGAAGAAATGATTCTGCTTCCTCCCGTGCGTTTATTCAATAAAACCACTCTGATTTGATATGACGTTCGAACGTTTAAAAAGTAACGTTCGAACGTTATTTAAAAATGAGTGAAAAATTTCTCGCATTTTTCCACGTTCGAACGTACATGCATATACGTTCGAACGTTTAAAAAGTAACATTCGAATGTTAAATTTTAACGTTCGAACGTTATTTAAAAATGAGTGGAAAATTTCTCGCATTTTTCCACGTTCGAACGTACATACATATACGTTCGAACGTTTAAAAAGTAACATTCGAATGTTAAATTTTAACGTTTGAACGTTATTTAAAAATGAGTGGGATATTTTCCGCTTTTTTTCACGTTCGAACGTACATGCATATACGTTCGAACGTTTAAAAAGTAACATTCGAATGTTAAATTTTAATGTTCGAACGTTATTTAAAAATGAGTGAAAAATTTCTCACATTTTTTCACGTTTGAACGTATACGCATATACGTTCGAATGTTTAAAAAGTAACGTTCGACCGTTAAAATTTAACGTTCGAATGTTATTTAAAAATGAGTGAGAAATTTCTCGCATTTTTTAATATTCGAACATATCTGCATATACGTTCAAACGTGAAAAAAGTAACTTTCAAACGTTAAAATTTAAAGCTCGAACGTATGTGAAAGAAATATACTCTATTATTATAAATAATATATAATAATATATATAATATATTAACTATATATAATATTAACTATATAATATTAATATATTAACTATATGATATATTATATATTATATGTAATGACTATAAATATAATATATAATGAGTATATATATACTATATATATTATATAATATATACTAGACTATATATAGTATAGTACATAGCACTAGACTATATATATAATATATATTATATACTTAACTAGTATATAATATAGTATATTATATATTATATATATAGTATATAATATACTGCAATTAACTTATCCAATTTTAATATTAAATCATTGCCATTCAAATTTCAATCTCTTTAAATTTGTAATAATTGTTCACAAAGGATGTATTATTTTATTTAAAAACTACATAAAATTTAAATTATAGTCATATTTACCAAATACTCTATCTAACGTTCGAACTTCACCCACTAACGTTCAAACGTATATGAAAGAAATGTACTCTATTATTATAAATAATATATAATAATATATATAGTATATTAACTATATATAATATTAACTATATACTATAATATATACTATATATATTAACTATATAATATTAATATATTAACTATATAATAAATTATATATTATATATTATATATTATATGTAATGACTATATATATAATATATAATGAGTATATATATACTATATATATTATATAATATATACTAGACTATATATAGTATAATATATAGCACTAGACTATATATATAATATATACTATATACTTAACTAGTATATAATATAGTGTATTATATTATATATAGTATATAATATACTGCAGTTAGCTTATTGAATTTTAATATTAAATTATTGCGTTTCAAATTTCAATCTCTTTAAATTTGTAATAATTGTTCACAAAAAATACATTATTTTATTTAAAAACTACATAAAATTTAAATTATAGTCATATTTACCAAATACTCTATCTAACGTTCGAATTTCATCCACTAACGTTCAAACGTATGTGAAAGAAATGTACTCTATTATTATAAATAATATATAATAATATATATAGTATATTAACTATATATAATATTAACTATATACTATAATATATACTATATATATTAACTATATAATATTAATATATTAACTATATAATATATATGTAATGACTATAGATATAATATATAATGAGTATATATATACTATATATATTATATAATATATACTAGACTATATATAGTATAGTATATAGCACTAGACTATATATATAATATATATTATATACTTAACTAGTATATAATATAGTATATTATATATTATATATATAGTCTATAATATACTAAAGTTAACTTATCCAATTTTAATATTAAATCATTGCGCTTCAAATTTCAATCTCTTTAAATTTGTAATAATTGTTCACAAATGATGCATTATTTTATTTAAAAACTACATAAACTTTAAATTATAGTCATATTTACCAAATACTCTATCTAACGTTCGAACTTCACCCACTAACGTTCGAACGTCACTGATTAACGTTCGAACGTCACTCAACGTTCGAACGTCACTGATTAATGTTCGAACGTTGGCGCTAAAAAATATTACGTGTGCACATAAAAATCTTTAATGTTCGAACGTTCATGTAACGTTCGAACATAAATTTTCCTACATTCAAACATCAGACAAATTCTCATCTAGATTTAGTGACTGTTTATACAAACCGTCACAAAAACTGATTTTTTGTGACAGTTTGGATCACTAATTCTAAAGCGTCACTAAATCTCAATTTTGTTGTGGTGCCTCCTTTCACAATATTAAATACTCTTTGACTCTTCCTCATACTTTGTCTTTCCTTTTGCATGGGCCTTCAAAAAAAGAAAAAAAGGTATAGTACCCCACGCACGAAAGCTTGAGCAACAAAAGGATTCCACAGGCTTTCCAGAAAGAATGTTTTTACTATGCAAATCTATGAAGTGGGGTGACGCAAATCTTTTAAAAAAATGGACAAATGGGGACTATATATATATATACACACACACATACACACACATATGCTATTGTGCAATAGTTAAAAAATATTATCCACATGGGTCCTTTACACGGCATATACTTCATCAATTGGCAGCTTCGAGATATCGATATTGCATGTATTTTTTTTTTTTTTAGAGGATATAATGGGTTTTATTTTTCAGTATCCTTATCGATACGTAGACACAACTTTAATGGGAATAACTCGTTGGTAAGTTTAATTATTATTTATTGTCTCTTTTACAATAAAAATTGAATTAATATTCCGGCAGTTCACATTAAAACAAGCACTATCATTTTTACTCTGATCTTTCTATTATATTTATTTAAGAGCAATATTATTTTTCATCCAAGATTGTTATCACTCGGTTACTTTTTGATATTATACAGTTTAAGTGACTTAATGTCTTTACCATTTAATAGAGAATTACTCAAAGTATAGTACCATATACGTCGTCAAGATTATGTGCAATTGAAGATAACAAAACTTAGAATAAAAACAACATTTTCATTATTTATTAAATACGCATTTAATCACCATATATAACGTCCCTGATCATGAGTACTCAAACTCAGCTCCTTGAATGCTTAATTAGAAACATATCTTTTAATTTTGAGCAAAAGGAAAAAAAAAAAAGTATAAAACATATAAAGAGATAGACCACCTTGTCATGTAATATTTATATACTTATATATATATATATATATATATATATATATATATATATATATATATATATATATATATATATTATGCGTGCATGCTTACGTACTACGAATGCTTAATTTTGATTGTGGAGTTCTATCAAGACGTTGTACGTGTTGATGACCAATCTTAATTGTATATATAATGGAGAGAAGTAGTCCTGTCACATTCACATTCTTGATCATAGTGTTACTTTTTAACCATATGCATGGCATTATTGGCGCTTTAACACGCATCAAACCTTAATTCACTTGTTAATTAAATGATTTTTTTGGTGCAGATTGCGTGCAAAAGTTTGGACTATTATATGTATAGTACTACTACATACGTATTACGTAAACTATGAATTCTCAGCTAGCACCACTCAACAAATACTTTTTTGAGTTTGAAACCGGCTAGCTAGTTGGCTAAAGTAGAAGTAGGTGCAGCGCCTAGGATCAACCAAAACAAGAAATGAGAAAGAGAAAGTCGCCGAAAGGCTTTTAAGCAATACCCATTTCCATAGAACAAAGATATATATGAATTATGAGTCTTCTCTCTCTTTTTCTCTCTCGAGGAAAGGTGAGGTGAAGTTTTTAGTGGAGGCAATTATAACGGAAAGGGGGGGAATATTCTCCTAGAGGGCGATGGGTAACAGAATTGGCAAGGACAAAGTGGTGGTTAGAAGGGGCTGACACGGCGGAGGGAGGTCGGAAAGATGAACGTACTGGAGGAGAAATGGAAAAAGTTCAAGCTCTCAGAGGGTGAGGCAATAAACATTGTACTTGAGGAAGAGGAAGCAGAAGATTTACAGTACAAGGAGGATCGGAGCTTAGTATGCAAGATTTGCTCGGTGAGAACAGTTAGTGGAGCAGTGCTTGAGTCGACTATGGCAAAGGTTTGGAGGATCAGTAAGGCTGCAACCTTCACAGAGGTGAGTACAAATATTTTTGTAATAACTTTCGATACACAAGCCGATAAACTGAGGGTTTGGGAGGGTAGACCTTGGCTATTCGATAGTCATTTGATGGCACTGAAGGTGTTTGATGGCTTGACTACTCCACAAGGTATGGTGTTTGACCATGCTAGTTTTTGGGTCCGTATGCATGATCTGCCCTAATCCTATATGACTAAGACCCGAGGTGAAGAAATCGGGGGAACAGTAGGGAGGGTGGAGGAGGTGGTAACTCAAGAGAATGGTAGTGGATGGGGTAACTACCTAAGGGTTCAGATCAATCTGAATATTAATCAACCCCTTGCTCGTGGTAGAACAATAATGGTGAAAGGGAAAGAAATGTGGATACCTTTCGGTTATGAAAAACTACCAAGACTTTGTTTCTCATGTGGATGCATGGTTCATGGGGCAGAAGGATGTAGTAACAAGTATGGAAAGGAAGAAGGTGAAGAACATTATGGATCATGGATGAGAGCAAGCTTGGGACCACGGGTAAGAATCTATACCAATAACAAAACCGAGAGTGAGAGGAAAAATAAAGGAAAACATGAAGAGGTAGTGGGGGGAGGAAGGGAGAGAAGGACTGAAGAAGGGGTAGGGGAAAAAACAATTTGGTATGGGGAAGGAAAATGTACGAGGGAAATGGAGTTGGTGGAGGTGGAAGGTAATGGAAGTAAAGGATTGAGCGATTCAGATGAGAGTACAAGTAAAATGGAAAAAAAATCAGAGAGTGAAAATAATATGAAAGAAGGTTTAAATAGCAGTGTTGTTAAGAAGGGAATTGGTATGGAGAGAGGGAGTGAGGAGGGGATTAATGAAGGGGATGCTGTTAGTTTTGAATAAGAGTTTCAGTTAGTGCAGGAAGGTACTACTAGGACAAAGCTAAGCAGTAAACTGAATAAAGGGGAGATGACATTGCAAGAATTGGCTAATCAAACTGAAGTTAAAATAAAAAAAAATAAAAAATAAAAAATAAAAAAAAAGAGAAGGGAATGGAAAAGGAGAGCTCGAGCTAGAGGAGGGAATACTGAGATTGCAAGTAATAAGGGGGAAAAAACAAAAAGGATGGGGGGAGAGATAGGAGGGATGAACCAGAGCAAAAAAACCAAGTATGGAGGGGGGAAGGAGGAGAGGGTGGAAGTATCTAAGTGTCAAGCTGAAAAGGTGGAGGCTGTGGTACAGCCCCACCTAACATTATGAAACTCTTAAGCTGGAACTGTCGAGGATTGGGGAATCCTCAGGCAGTTCAGGACCTCTGCAAGCTAGTAGAGATAAATAAACCCAATATTATTTTCATTATGGAAACAAAATGCAGTAGAGAGAGTTATGATTGGTTGAGAAGGAGGTTGAACTTTGAAGGCTAATTTACAATGCAGTCAATAGGTAGAGGTGGGGGTTTGCTGATGCTCTGGGATGACTTAGTAAAAGTGGAAATAGTGAATTACTCTCAAAGGCACATAAATGCTTGGATGGGAGATGAGGGAGTAAGTGCAAAGTGGCTCCTCACAGGTTTTTATGGGCAGCCAGATTCGAGTAGAAGGAAAGAGTCATGGGATCTTTTAAAGTCACTCAAACCAGAGGGGAGGGAAGGCTGGTTCATTATAGGGGATTTCAATGAAATCCTTACAAATGATGAGAAGCAAGGAGGAAGGTTGAGGAATGAAAGACAGATGGCTTTGTTTAGGGAAATACTTGAAGAGGGCTGCCTTCATGATTTAGGGTGGAAGGGTGATAGATTTACTTGGAGTAACATGCACGAAGGGGATACTTTCACTAAGGAGAGGTTAGACAGAGCTTTAGCCAATCCAGCTTGGGTTAAGGTGTACAATGAGGTATGGGTTGAGGTTTTAGTGGCAAGAACCTCTGACCATAAACCCCTACTAGCTCATATGATAAAAGGGAGGGAAAGGAGGTGGGTAAGGAACCAAAGTTTTAAATATGAAGCTAGTTGGGCCTTAGATGAGGAAAGTGATGTGGTTCTAAAGAGAATATGGAAGAGAGGGGTGGGAAGAAGGAGTTCTCTAGAAAGTGTAGAGACTCTATTGGCAAGAAGCAAGGAGGTTTTTAAAGGGTGGAGTAAAATGGGGAGAAGAATGGATGCTAAGATGCTAGAAGAAAAATCTTCTGAGTCGAAAAATTTACAAGAAAAAGAAAGTGAACTTACAGTAAAGGAAATAAAAAGAGTGAAGGAAGAAATAAGGTTGTTGCTTGAACAAGAAGAGGTAAGGTGGAGACAAAGAGCTAAAAGGAATTGGTACAAGCATGGTGATAGGAACACAAAATATTTCCATGCTTGTGCCAATCAAAGGAGGAAGAGAAACTTCATAAATCAGGTGGTAAGTGAGCAGAATAGGGTGGTAACAGGTTGTAAGGAGATTGAAAGGATTTTTAGTGGCTACTTTGAGAATTTGTTTACCTCAACCTGCCCTACTCATGAAGAGTTGGAGGATGTGATGAAATGCATGGAGCCTAAGGTATCAACAGATATGAATCAGAGGCTTGCAAAGGCTTTTACTCGAAAGGAGGTGGAAGAGGCACTCCATCAGATGGCACCATTAAAGTCACCTGGACCAGATGGCTTTGGAGCCTGTTTTTTCCAGCATCATTGGAGTACTATAGCAGATGAGGTGTGTGTTGTTGTGCTTTCAGCTCTAAATGGTAATTCTTGGACTCCTTCACTTAATTATACTTTCTTAGTTTTGATCCCAAAACTTAAAGAACCTATGTTGGTAAGTGATTATAGGCCTATTAGTTTGTGCAATGTATTGTATAAACTAATCTCAAAAACCATTTGTAATAGATTTAAAAATGTCTTGGCTGAAATTATAGCTCCCACTCAAAGTGCTTTTTTGCCTGGGAGGATGATTTCAGACAACATTATGGTGGCCTATGAGATGTTGCATTCCATGAAAACAAGAAAGAAATGGAGTATGGGAAGTATGGCCATAAAACTTGATATATCAAAGGCATATGATCGTATTGAATGTGTGTATGTGGAGGCTGTGATGAGGAGGTTGGGTTTCTGTGATAAATGGATTTCTCTCATCATGAAGTGTATTACCTCAGTGTCTTTCTCTGTTTTAATCAATGGGAAGCCAGGTGAAAAGTTTTATCCATCAAGAGGCTTAAGGCAGGGGGATCCCCTATCCCCCTATCTTTTCATTATGTGTGCAGAAGGCTTGAGCAGCCTGCTTAATGTTTCAGAACAGCAAAGGTTAACAAAGGGAATCCAAGTGGTTAGAGGAGGAACTAGTGTAAATCATCTGTTATTTGCAGATGATTGCATTTTATTTGGTAGAGCCAAATTGGAGGAATGGTATCATTTGCAAGGGATACTTAAAAAGTATGAAAAGGCCTCGGGTCAGTTTCTGAATAAAGAAAAGACATCAATTTTTTTCAGTAGTAATACAAGAAGAGAGGTAAAGAAAAGTATTGTGGAAGCAGGAGGAGCAGTGGCATGCGGCAGTTATGAAAGATACCTAGGTCTTCCAGCTATTGTTGGGAGATCAAAGTATAACACCTTCCGGATTTTAAAGGAGAGAATATGGCAGAAAATCTCTAGCTGGAAAAACAGTTTTCTTTCTCAAGCTGGGAAAGAGATCTTGATAAAAGCTGTTTTGCAGGCAATCCCTACCTACACGATGAGTGTTTTTAAGCTCCCTTTCAAGCTGTGCAATGAGATTAATGGTTTGTTATCTAAGTTTTGGTGGGGAAGACAGAATAGAGAGGGTGGGATTAATTGGAGAAGATAGGAAAAGATGGGAGAACAGAAGAGGCAAGGGGGAATGGGGTTCAGAGATCTAAATAGTTTTAATATGGCCCTTTTAGCTAAGCAAGGGTGGAGGCTTATTCAATATCCAAACTCCTTGGTGGCTACAGTGTATAAAGAAAAATACTTCATGAATTCCTCTTTCATGGATGCAAAGGTAGGCTTGAGACCTTCTTTGATTTGGAGGGGTTTAAGGGAGGCTAGTGGTTTGTTAAAAGAGGGCTTAAGGTGGAGGGTAGGGAATGGAAAAAAAATAGAGATATGGGGCCGAAAATGGTTGACCAAACCATCATCCTTTGCTGTTCAATCACCCATCTCGGTTCTGAATAAGGAAACCAAAGTTGAAGCATTGATTCTAAGTCAGCAAGGGGAATGGGATACAGTTTTGGTTAATCAAATTTTTGAAAAAGAAGAAGCTGAAATGATCCTCAGCATACCACTTAGCAAAGGCAACTTGGAAGATAAGCTAATATGGGGGCCTTCTACCAAAGGAGTCTTCACAGTAAAAAGTGCCTATTTTCTACAGTTGGACAGGCTGAGAATGAGCAAAGGGGAGTCATCAAGGCATGGAATGACAGATGAAGGGTGGAAGAACATTTGGAAACTGGATGTACCAAACTCAGTGAAGGTGTTCTTGTGGAAGGCAGGAAATGACTTATTACCTACCAAGCTTAATCTTTTCAAAAAGAAGGTTGTTGAAGATCCTAAATGCCCGATATGTTATGAAGACAAAGAAACAGTGATGCATACTCTATGGGAATGTGTTGCAGCAAATGACGTGTGGGGTGATGAGAAGAGCTATGTGAAAAAATGGAAGAGGACAGGCAGAGGCTTTATGGAGTTATGGGAGGATTTAATGGAAAGGCTACAAACAAACCAGGTGGAAGAAATTGCTGTGATATTAAGAAAGGTTTGGATGAGAAGAAACGAAGCAATCTTTGAACAGAAAATGATTTGCCCCAAGAAGTTACTGTCAGCTGCTAAGGAGTGTTTAGATGAATACCAAAAGACTCAAAAGGAACAGAAGATGGTGTTCAGTACAGAAATGAATGGTAGTGATGCAGGTAACAAAACTAAATGGAAGAAACCGGGGGCAAATGTTATCAAAGTAAATTGGGATGCTTCTTTAGATGTAAACAAGAGGGTGATGGGAATTGGGATCATATGTAGAGATGAGGAGGGTGAAGCTCTGGTGGCTGTTAGTGATAGAAAAGAAATGGTAAACAAACCAGATATAGCAGAATGTTATGCACTTTGGAAAGCATGGGAACTGTGCAGGGACCTTAATTTTCAGAGGGTTACATTTGAAGGGGATGCCAAGACCATTATCACGGCTGTAGAAAGTGAAGAAGAGGTGTTGACTTGCTATGGACCTTTGATAAATGACATTAGACAAGTTTTAAAAAATAGACTTGAATGGAATATACAGTTTGTTTATAGAGAAAGTAATACGGTTGCACATTCTTTAGCTAAGAAAGCCTTAATTTTGGGGGGTGAAAAAATCTGGGTTGAAGAAGTCCCTGACTCCATTGTTCAAAGTTTGTCAAGAGACAAAGATTGTAATGGATGATTTGTTATTAATGAAATACAGATGTTTCCTTTCAAAAAAAAAAAAAAAACAATACCCATTTCCAATGTTTATGGGACTTAATTGTATGGATTACTCACATTCAAAATTAATTACTACATCAATATATAAAATATACATGATTTGGAACTTGTAAAGGTTTTTCATGATTTATAAGGTGGCAGTATTAATGTGCTTGGAGCTAGCTAGCTAGGGCCAAACAAAGATGCATGCCCACTTAAAAAGTTTGAAGGAGACTACTTCAATCTGGTCCAACATACGTAAAGAGTGATGAAACGACCAAAGAAGTTGCACATGGACGTTTGTTACGTTGGGTTACTACTTTACAGACACACACACAAACATATATATATATATATATCTATATATATACTAGTGGAGCAAACGTCCCTTGGACGTTTGCCTAGTGGGAGCATAATTTGTATGGTAATTATATATATATGCTAAGGGCAATATATACAGTATGTATAGCCAAATGATAGAAATAAAGAAAATAAACAAGAACTTTACATACAAGTTAGCGTCCTATTTAAGTATTTAAGTATATAATTATAACAGTAAAAAGTTTATATAAATTTAAAAGTAAAAAAATAAACATAAACCTTATATGTTTTATTTAAAGATATAATAATAATTTGTAACATTTTGTTTAAAAATAATAGAAACCGTACCATTAATAACTAAGGAAAAGCAAATAATAGTAACATAAAAAGAATACGATGTTCATATCAGTCAAAGACATTCAAAATAGAGATTAGCTTTCCTGCCAACATTCTTACGAGACTATTGCAAATCGATTATGTGGTCAAGAGTATAAGAACTCTCAAGATTTCTATGCAGACTGTTCTTATGCAAATATAATAATGTTATCCTACCAGTTGGCATAAATTAATGTTTAAAATTTTATTATATTTTATTTTTTATATTTTTATAATATAAAAAACAAAGTATAATAAAAATATTTATTATATATACAAATGCAAATATTAGAGGATCAAACAAGATAGTAGATTTTAGAATAAAATAAATGTATTAAAAGAAATTAATATAATGAGAAAAGCGAATATTCACGTAACAAAGAAATAATATCAACAATTAATCTTAATTACAAGTGCATTTATATGAATATGAAAAAACTGAATAATATTTTTTTAAATGAAATAACAAAGAACATACCAGAAAGTAGAGGAGAAACAGAAGAACAGTGCGAATATAGGAAATTGATAACAACCAGATTGATGAACTATAAAGCAAAAGCAACAAATTTATTTTAAAAAAAAATACATCAGAAAAAATATTTCAACGAACTCATATATTAAGTGAAAAAAGTTAACTATACTATGTGCTAATAGCTAAATAATGATTTTTTATAAACATTATCATTAAATTTGCAATAATGATTAATGTATAAATTAAAACAAATAAAATTTTACAACATTTCAAATTTTATTTTTTTACATTTTAAGTTCTTAATATAATTTTATGTAAAATTCATATATTATGTGAAAAATTTAAATTTTAAATTTAAACAAAAAAACAATTTAAATTTCATTTTTTTATATTTGAAATTTTTAATACAATTTTATGCAAAATTCCTATATTAAGTGAAAAAATTTAAATGAACTATATGCTAATAGGTAAGTAATGAAAATTTTTTATAAACATTATTATTAAATTTCGTAATTATTAATGTATAAATTAAAAAAAATAAAATTTTATTAATGTATAAATTAAAACAAATAAAAAAATTAGTAATATATAAATTAAAACAAATAAAATTTTACAATATTTTAAATTTAACTTTTTATATTTTAAATTCTTAATACAATTATATGTTTCAAGATTCTCTCGTGCTCCATCAAATCTATCCTAGCTTTCAGACATGTACTTATAAGAGAGGATTGGACAAATTGCAATTAAGAACACAACTGGTTTGCTCAGGGTGGTGTCCGACCAAGTCATGCAGGCCGGGTCAGAACCAATCATTCTCTTCCGAGACCCAGGTTTTTGTAATGTGAATATTATTCCCAAATCCAAAATGATGCCCTTTTTACCAAACAAAAATTAACCCTACATTGCCCCATATAAAAGCATCATTACACTCTCTCCCCTAATTTTGCCTCTTCCAGATTCTTCTTCCCCCCGCTTCTCTCTCTCTCTCTCTCTCTCTCTCTCTCTCTCTCTCTCTCTCTCTCTCTCGTCTTTTCCCTTCCCGTCTCCACTATCTCTCTTCTCTCATCTTGTCCTCAACAAAGAAAAACAACATTCACCAAATCTAAGCTCCTACGTTTCAGATATGCATTTTTAGTGTTTTTATCTTTTTGATTCATGTTTATTGTTTGTTTTTTCTTTTGTTAATTTTGTTGTTGGGCCAATAAGTTTTCTAATTCCTTTAATCTACAGAAAACAATAAATCTTAATATTTTTCTGATTTTTTTTTCAGGTTGAATTTTATTTTTCTCTTCCTTTCAGTATTTTTTTCGCATTTTTTTTTCATAGATGTGAGTATTCTTGTTTTTTTTTTTCCCCATGTAAGTGAATGAAAAAATCCCAGATCCGCCACTTTCCTCTCACTCTCACAAGCCCTCTCCCAGAATTGTCGAGATTCAAGAGGTGCAATTTGAAAGACACGGACAATTTTTTTTTTTAAGAAAGCAAGAATAGAGTGAGCACAAACAAAAGCAAAATATTATATTGATATTTGAATCTATCAGACGAACTGATAAGATCACAAATGTAAAAAAACTGAAATATTTGTCGGCAAAACAAAAATAAAGGCAAACAGATTGAAATTTTGGAATACAAATAAGGGTAAAATTGGAAAGTAGATTGTCAGATAAAAAAGCTATTATTCTGACGTATTTTAATTAAAAAGACCAAAACATAAGGGGGTAAAAAGGTATAAATATGTACAAAGGAAAGAAAAAGTGAGGGATTAAAACGGAAAAGGATAAAAGCTAATGGGTAAAATGGGAAAAAAATTATTAGACGAAAATTACTGTTACAGCCAGATTCGCATTTTTATATATAGCCCAATTATCCGTACTGATGTCTGACAAATTGACATTACCTGTACGCATGCACACTGACCAACTAAAAGAACGAGTAACTCTAACGCATGCACTGATCTGACCAACTGACAAAAGGTACACAATAGCAGGCTTTATCAATGCAACCGGCTGAAATCACGTAAAATAAATCATTGACACAATCTACTATGACTTTTGCACGGATAGTATATACAAAAATTGAATGAAAGAGCGAAGATAGGAAATCCACGGAAATGGAATGAGAATTTACTGTTCATTCATGTAGCAGAGTGGGTAGATGCTTATTATTATAGAAAGATATGCCTCTGCATGTATCAAGCTAGCTTCTGCAATGAAGTAAATTCAGACAATTTGCATGATTGATGTATGTAATTGTTGTGTTCAGGCATCCACCATGCATGTGGTTTTGTTGACTCTCAATCTTCATACTTAATGAATGTGTTGTTCTTGCATGCCCAATATTGTTGTGGACAAGATCTTGGGATCAATATGATCAATAGATCATTTGAGAAAGTGAGTTGGTGGAGTTTGACGAGGGAATAATTTATAAAGGAAAACATACATTAATTAAAGATAACGGGAGGTTCTTGATGATTCTAAACTTCACTAATTGACGTTTTCAGTTTACCTTCTGAAGATTATATCTTTCTTTGCAAAATTTATATCCAAAATTTCTCTTCTACATGCAAAAATTAATTTTCAATATTGGCTACGTACATGACATGTTAATTAATATTGTGCGGTTATGTGGTTCATGAGTCTTCTCTCAATTGTCTTCTAGAAGGCAATAGAGGAGAAGTTTAGCAAGTCCGTTCCTACTTCCCTGGGAGTAGGAGGGAGGAGTACTATATGCTCACTACAGTGGACAAAGTAGAATTAATGGAAGAAATAGAGAAGATCTGCGAGTGGTTGAAGCTGAGTGAGGAAGAGGACAAGCATATTGAGATTGATTTTAGTGAGTCGAAGATAATAAAGAAGAAAGGTATTGTGGGGAAAAATTGTACTGAATGGACAAGGGATGATCGACAATGGAGAAGATCTGGAAGGTGAGCAAACTGATGATGTTTCATAAGATTGGGGCAAATTGCTTTGTTATTACTTTTACAAACTTGGGTGACAAGAACATAGTATTGGGATGGCGTCCATGTCTCTTTGATAATTACTTATTTGTTTTGAAATTTTTTTATGGTACCACTGAACTACACTTGTTGGATTTTGCCCGTAAAGGTTTTTGGATCCAAATGCACAATCTCTCTCTTGGATGCATGAATCTTCATATATGTGAGCAGATTGGAGGAATGATAGGTAAAGTTATAGAGGTTTCTTAGGAAGATGATATGGCTTGTAAATCATACATGATAAACTGGGGTGCTCCAATGGGGATTTTGAAAATTACCAAAATAGGGGAGGGGCTTCTCAGTTTGGCCAATGGCTAAGAGCTTCACCTGTCAATCGAAAGAGAACTGAGAGGAGGGGGAAGTCAAGATTGGGAATGGAGGAGGACTGTCAAGAGATATGAATAGGAGTTTTGCTAGGAAGTTACTGGTTATGGTGATTCTTTGAAGCTTGGGAGAAGGACTGTCAAGATCGGGAGAAGGAAGGTACTGGTTATGGTGATTCTTTGAAGCTATGATCAGGGAATGGAGGAGGACTGTCAAGAGATACGAAGAGGAGTTTTGCTAGGTCAATGGGGAAAGGGGAGAGAACAGAGGAGGAAAGGGTGGAGGAGGAAAAAGCTCCAAGGGAGAAAGGGTTAGTGGAGATTAGGTCATGCTGTGGAGTTAAGGGTGCAAGTGTGGGCCTAGATGTCCAAAGCCTAGTCACCAATAATGCTGAAAATCAAGAACCAAGGGCCTCAAACTATATGATACTTTCAAACCTACAAAGGTTCCTTCGATAACTGAACTCTATAAATTCCATCTGCCTAACAAGAATTAAGGGGGAAGCACAAGAAGCTGGAAAAGAAGAGCTCGAGGGGAGAGGGAGGATAAGTTAGGAAGAAAGGGTAAAAAAGCTAGAAAGGAAAATGAGGAGGAGGACTCTACAATAGAGATGATTAAGGCAGTGGCTGCAAGACAGCCCTTCTAGATATTATGAGCCTACTAAGCTGGAACTACTGAAAGCTTGGGAACCTTCGAACAATTTAAGAACTTTGCCAATTGGTAAAGTAAAAGTAGCCAAAACTGGTGTTCCTAATTGAAATTTTGGTTAAGGCAAGGAGATTGGAGGGTCTCAAGAGGAGGTTGGGGTATGGAAGGTTGTTTTGTGGTAGACCCCATTGGTAGGAGGGGGTTTGGCTCTACTTTGGAAAATTGAAAAAGAAGTAGAGATTCAAAGTTATTCCCAATGGCATATTAATGTTCTGATAATGGAGGAAAGGATAAAAAGTAAATGGTATTTCTTGGGTTTTTATAGGCACCCTAATGTTGGGAAAGTGAAACACTTATGGGAGTTATTGGCAAGCTTGAAGCCTATAGATAGGTCACCTTGGTGCATTGCTAGTGATTTTATTGAAGTATTATCTCAGTCAGAGGAAAAATGAGAAAAACAAATGGCAGAAAATCTAATGAGTTGATTTAGAGGGTTTAAAAGAAAACATGTTTGACTTAGGTTGTGTAGGGAATATTTTCACATGGAGTAATAGGCACCTTGACCATACTTTTACAAATGAGAGATTACAAATAATGAGTGGATGACTCTGTTTAAGGATGTTAGGGAGGAAGGGCTTGCAGCAAGGAGCTCATATCACAAACCAATTTTACTTTCTTTGATGGGTGCTAAATGTAGGCATGGGAAAAGGCAACACTCCTTTAAATTTGAAGCTTGGTGGATAAGAGATGAAGGTTGTAAGCAAGTGGTAGTGCATGGGTGGTTTGAGAAGGTTTACTCCTCTAATCCTATGGTGAGGGTCCAACATATACTCAAGTCTTGCAGTAGGGCTTTGTAGGGATGGTTTAAAAAAAAGGATAGAGATCGAGTCAAAGATATTGATCTATTGACAGCAAAAATAAGGGACTTACAAGAATAGGAGTAGCCCCTAAATGCTTAGGAACTAAAAATGTTGAAGCATGAAGTTGGGGTGCTACTGGAAAAAGAGGATGTGAAGTGTAAGCAAATGGCAAAGAGGAACTTGTACAATATGGGGGATAAGAACACTAAAGGGAGGTTTGGATACAAAAAGCCTTTTAACTCATCTCATCAAATCATTACAACTTTTCCTAATTTACACACAAAATATAATAAACAATTCAAATTTTTTAAATTTCAAAACAATAAAAGTATTAAAAAATTATATGCTAACAGTATTTTATTCAACTTACATCTCAACTCAACTCATCTCAACTAACTATCCAAACTTGTTCAATTTTTCCATGCTTGTGCCATCTAGAGAAGAAAGAAGAACCAGATTCATTCAGTAGTGGATTCACACTCTGGATTGAAGATGGACCAAGCTGGAATTGAAAAGACTTTTAGAGAACATTATATTCAAGTGTACAAAACAACAACACCTACTAGAAGAATGATTGAGACTTGTCTGCAATCCCTGTAATCTCGTGTAACGAGGACCATGAATGATTTATTACAAAGGGAATTTGCAAAGGAAAAGTGGAAAAAGCCTTGAAACAAACAAATCCCTTGAAATCTCCTAGGCCCAATGGCTATGGGGCCTGCTTTTTCCAGACCTTTTGGGGTATGGTGGGTGATGATGTGTATACAATTGCTTTTAAGTTCTTACAAGGTGGATGTATGAATTAGTCCCTGAACTTCACTTTTATTGCTTTAATTCAAAAGGTGCAAGACCCAAAAATAGTGTGTGATTATAGGCCAATAAGTTTGTGCAATATTTTGTACAAACTTATAGACAAAATCTTGCCAATAGATTAAAATTGGTGCTAAATGATAGTCCCAAAAAATTAGAGTACTTTTATCCCAGGGAGACTTATTTCTAATAACATAATTGCTGCTTATGTGGCCCTCCATTATGTGAAAATGAGCCAAAGTGGTAGAGTTGGAGGTATGGCTTTAAAATTGGATATGTCAAAAGCATACGATAGAGTTGAGTGACCATACTTAGAAGTAGTAGTGAAAAAGTTAGGTTTTGGAGGGAGATGGGTGGAATTGATTATGGAGTGTGTCACCTCTGTCTCATATGCTATTTTGGTTCATGGAAAACTTGGTGAGACCATTATTTCTACAAGGGGCTTAAGATAAGGTTATTCATTGTCACCCTTCTTATTTCTTTTGTGTGCTGAAGGGTTAAACACCTTGATCGATAAGGCCGAGGCAAGGTGAGAGATAAGGGGAGGGATTAAAATCCCATCTTCTTTTTGCTGATAGTCGCATAATGTTTGGGAGAGCCAAGTGGACTGAGTGGAAAAAAATAAATAGTATTATTGAGCTCTATGAGCATGCATCTAGTCAATGTTTAAACAAACAAAGGACCACAATTTTTTTCAATTCAAATGCTAGACTATGAGACAAAAACCTGATTGTGAAGGATGTAGGGGCAATGATTCTGAACAATTGTGAGAAGTACCTAGGATTGCCTACAATGAGGGGAAGATCATGGTACAATATGCATACTATTTGGGAGAAGTTGGTAGTGAAGTTGTCATGTGAGGAAGAGCTTGTTGCAACTGTCATGAGGAAAATTTGGTTGAGAAGAAATGCTTTTATTTTTTGACTAAATATCTTTTAGTCCCAGAGTGGTTTTCAAATAGGCTAAAGATAGTTTAATTGAATTGCAGCAAGCCCCCAAGGTACTTCAAATAGGGACAACCTGCTAATCTGGAGTCAGGGAGGGAGGCTAGATGGAAAGTACCAGTGGAAGGCTATGTGAAGGCTAATTTGGATGTAACTTTTGACTTAATGATATAACTGTTGAGGAAATCTCGAACCTTCTAAAAAGGATAGATATCTAAGATACTTATCTAAGGTGGTAATTCCTTCCAAGATTACTACCTATCCAAGGCCTAATGTTCAGCACACCCAAAATCATTAGAGAGGATCATGCAGTTATACGATCTCTATCGGTTAAATAATTGCCTATATAACTAGTAATTACAAGCGATTCAAGGTAATTTTGATGACCCTACGTATCTTAATTATATTTTTCCCATTCTAAACACTGACTTAGGCATCGGAGGTGTCCCCAGCACACATTGAGCTTCTATGCTTTCTTTGATACATGTTGGTTGAGATTGTTAGCGATGGTCCGAAATGATTGGTCATACATAGCAAATAATTAGAGCTACAAGATCTATATATATATATATATATATATATATGTTGAATGAACTCGAGATCATGATTTAAAAGTTAATAATTTGTGGCTAAGTCTTGTCCGCCAAGCTTTTATATACGCTTTATAAAAGTTCTAGATTTCTTGTTTAGATTTTTAAGGTTTTATATATATATATATATAAGAGTCTAGATTTAAGGTCAAATTTTGAGTTTTAGCAAATAGACTTAGTTTTTTAGGATGTGGGGTTTTTGTTTCTATATATTTTAGGGGATAATGTTCCTTTTTCGTTTTCTTTTATAGGTGGAATAAGAGGTAGGAATATTTTCAGAACTTGGGGACCATGGTCCTAACCCCCTTCCCCCACATTGGAAGTTTTATCGATAAAGTTTCGCTATGCATACTAAAATCAAATCTAACCGTTAGAAATTGTACCACGTGAACAATATTTTACTCATTTTAAAGGTTAGATCTTAACCTATAATATGAATTGAAAATATAAATAATTTAGACTATAAATTGACTTTTTAGTAACTAAGGGGTAAAAAGGGAAAAAAGTAGAGATAATTTATAGGTTATCTTTCGTAACATTGATATATGAACTTCAAAAAGCTAGCTCATTGTTTGGAGGTAAAATCCCCCTGGCCCATATGGCGTCTAGGACTTAGCCTAAAGAGTCATCATCAAAGAGTAAATAAGAGATAAGGAATGGATAAAGAAAAACAAGTGTCCGATGGAAAGAATGAGGTGACAAAAAAGAGAAAAAAATGAGATAGCAAAAAAATACAAGTCAGATATATAATGAATGAATGATAGATATAAAGCTGATTTCCTCACTTGTTATGAGAGCCACAATAAAAGGGGAAAGAGATATGAGGAAGAGGAGACGACGGTTACGAGAACACATAGCACCATCTTCAATCTCATGATAAGGGCTCTAGAGATAGGATTTTCTTTAAAAAATTGTATCCAACCTCCATTGTATAGAAAGAAATATTCATATTATAGTGGATTTGCCTACTAAACGACTCGTGGATGTAAATCTTGTGCCAAACCACTGCGTGTCTATATTTCTATTTACATTTACTATATTTAGTTTCTATTCACTGTTATAGATTTATGTACGGACACTGTAACACTACTCCAAACCTCCATTGTAGATTTTAGAGGACACCGATCAAGGCTCAAGTCACTATCGTGGACCGAAAATGACTCTTTCTCACATTTTAACCTCAATACAATTTTGACATTATCACTCATAATTAGATACCTTTGTAAATCATTTGTTAAAAAATTAATAATGGAAAGATTGCCACGCGGCATCTATACCGCGTGCTAGTTATCAATTGGCTGATGTAACATGCATGTGGCATGTTAACATAGTAAGTGATGAAATCGAATCATAGGAAACTGACACATTAAAAAGAGCAAGGAATAAGGTATCCAATGGCACAAAAGGCTGCACGTAGAGATGCCTCCCATATGAGCCCTGTTCTACGTACTCCTTGATTTACCATTAATAGCATACGCCTATGATTTTTCTCCCCCGATTGCGTTTGTCATTTATTTTACCCCGTTTTACTATCTTATTGTCATTTATTTTCTTAGATTTCAAAGCTCAACTCAAAGTAATCTGAAATTTAATTTAAATTTCTCATTTTAGTTATCCTCCCCCCTACAAATTACTATTAACTAACATGGAATTGAATAAAAACAAAAAGAAAAACAGCTCCTCTTAGAACTTGTTTGGAAAGTGAGATGATCTGGTATCAAAATTTCTCATAATTTCATTATCAAATATTATTAAAATAAAAATACTTTTCAATTTCTAATTTTCAAATTTTCTATCTAATCATTACCTAATCATTACAAATTTCTTAAACTTCCAAATAAAACATAAAAAATAATACATCTTTTTTTCAAATTTCAAAATAAAATTAATATTACAAAATTATATTCTAACAATATTTTAAATTTATAATATTATTATTCAATTTTTTTCTCTCATTTCTCAAAATCTAATAAGACATCCTAATTAAAACTATTTCACTATTATTAACAAAACATTTCAATATTATTCACATAATTCTCATCTCACTTCCCAAACAAGCTCTTAATATTAAAATTAAGTATTTCATACTTTGCTTAATTTATATGTTCATTTTGTTAAAATTAACAACGATTTTTTTAGATCAGGGGCTAAGTACTTATGACATTGATCAAACCTTAGCCTAGCTCGGATTCGGGTTCAAGTTTCGAAGGTAGAACATTTTTAATTTTAATTTTAATTTCGAATTAGTCTTATTAGTCTTATATAGTAGTCTTAGAGACCCTCTATAGCTAAAATTCCAATTCGGTCTCGTGACCGAGTACTTGTAAGCTAGCTTAGTCAAGTGCTGAAAAGCACCTATGGACTCAGGGTTGGAGTTGCCTTCGACTTTAAGTACTGCATGCAGTTTGAGTATTGAGTGTCGGTTATAGAGTACTTAGTCGAAGATATGGGTGTGAGTCGTCTCCCGGTCGAGCTAGCACATCATGAAGATCCTAGCAGGTTAATTAATTAGGATTCATGCGTGGTGTGCATGACTGCGTTCAACAATATGATGTTAATGACCAGGTGCCTGGTCAATAGAGTTATAACAAGATCTTGAATGCAATTATGCAATTGCCTTAGGTGTCCTGATTGAGGTCTTACCCTTTTTTTTAAGTGATCTTTAATTACCCAAACCGAGGAGGCCTCATTCTAGGACATATATATATATATATATATTACAGTACTAGTCTTTGGGTGATCGAGGTGCCAAGCCAATGGTGCCTTAATCAAGGCATATACAATATTGAAGCCGCCTATACATGTCTTCAGATACTCAAGTCGAGAGTCTCTAATGGTCTTCGTTTCTGCAGAGTCCTAAGGGTCCTTCCCAAATGATCATTGAGCTCGGTATAGGAACCCTGTCGACTTGTTTCCAAAGATTTTATGAGCACCCTTTGAGTGTAGCAAGAGATCATAGAGTTCACTTTTTGTCAAAGTGATCATGCTAGAAATCATTCAAGTTTGTCAATGGTTATCATGCTTTAGTCATGCATCATGGGGTTCTAGTTCTGTTAACATCACATCAACTACAAACATAACATGATCAGTGAACTAAATTAAATAAAGATTCCAATAATAGTAGCTTATAGAAACATGAGCTCCTCTAGAGACATGACAACTAGTACTGTACATGAATATCAAAATGTTCGCTCATATCCTGAGATGCAAACAGATCAAGCCATGATTTTGACTTTTGATACACTTGAATAAAAGTCCTTACATATGTGTTGATGATGAGATAATATTTTATATATACCATGCGACTTGCTTCATCATCTTGAGGCAATCACAAATGATTAATTAAGCAACGAATCATGTGCGATGATCACCTCTCTCAACCTCAAATGCAAAGGATCTCATGTTTATTGATAATATTAACATGACATCAGTACAGTGTGATGAAATGAGATGAGAGTGACGTTTAGACAACAATTCAAGAGAATCTGCCAGCTTTGGCCTAAGGAGATCACGGGGAGCGTTAGCTGCCTCGTGATGCAGCCTTTGGAATGATGCCCTTGGTCTGTGATTAACGTTTTGATGCTCTCTGCATGGAGGAGGGACATGAGTGTTTCGATTAAAAGGTTTTCAAGAGAATATATTTTAGCTTTTTCATCAAGTGTTGCTCCCGAAAAACTAATATTCCCAAAAGGAGAAAGAGAAAGAAAAAGCAGGAAAGCTGTAGGCGATCGTACGCCAAACAAAAAGCAAGAATATTTTTACTTTCCCAAGGTCATGAACTGCTTTGGTGGGAATAAAACAAGAACAAAGCTTATACATGATCTTCAAATAGTAAAATCTTTTTTAGTTTATAAGGAAAAAAAAAAAACTATATTTTAAGTTATCTAGTGAAGCTGGAATAAATTTCAGCTTGGCATTGAAATTATGGGAATGATAATATAAGAATTAGGATCTCATAGAATTTTTAAGATAGACGCGGTATAAAATCGATTCAGTTGTCTGTCCATTGATTCATATTTTAGAGGCTATTTGGGTTGACAAACACTCACGCATCTCATCTCATCTCATCTCATCTCATCTCATCTCATTATTACAACTTTCTTAAATTCTCGTATAAAATATAATAAACAATTCAATTTTTTCAAATTTTAGAATAATACTAATATTAAAAAATAATATTCTAACGATATTTTATTCAACTTTTAACTTTTATCTAAAATCATCTCATTTCATCTCATATCCAAACAACCTCTTAATCATAATCCCTCTATCACTCCGAACCATAATGTGCAGATATTATAGGAAATGATGGACATGATCATTTATGCCTTTGGTTGCTTTATAATTTTGGAATATCACATAAACATCAATCATTGAACGTGATGCGCGCATAGCTCTCTCTTTCGTGCGATGGAAGATATAAGAGGAATGTTATATATTGGGCAACACATTTAGAGGAAATGTGATAAAATAAAATAAAATAAATAAAAAATAAAAATAAAATAAAAAATAAAAATAAAAAGAAGCTTGGCAGCTCTGAAATGGTGTTAATTAAAGACAGATCTAGTACTTAATTTCCTAGCTAAAAGCCAAAAATAGAAATAAGCAGGACTTGAAAAATATGAAAGAGGTGGGTATAGTTCGAAACTTCGAATTACTGAATCAGACTTTATTTTGGTTGATACCAATTAAAATCAATTCTCAAAAATTCATGTATGCTAAGCTGTTTGAAATATATAGTACTTCAGCCCGCGGATATACGAGTTAATTACGAGGAACATTACATCTATATATATATATATAGTTTACACTAACGTGGCAATGCCACATCAATTGGTGAATGCTGGCATCGCATTATCATTACTCCTCGATTAGATGTTAAGTTGAGTTAAAATGAATTGAGTTCTTTATAAATAGTAGTAAGTTGAGATTGTGGAATGAGTTTTGTGAGACCCACCTAAGATGAGTTTATATGTGTTTGAGTGTTAAAAAGAGTTTAGATGTATTTATAAGAAGTTGAAAAATGTAATAGGTCTCGCATTTATATAAATATTGAGTTGAAAAATATTATAGATTCTACATGTAAAGAAAGTTTGAATTGAGATGAATTTCATGATTTAAGAGTTAGATGTTTAGATATTAGATTCAGTTTAAAATTAGACTAAATTGAATTAATTTCAATATCTTCCAAATTCTAAACGAGCCCTTAGTGTTATTACAAGAAAAACGAGTTTTTGCGACTAATTTATAGCAATAAAAAAACTATTAGCAATTAAAATTGATGTACTGATTGACCGCATCTATGTGAACAGTACTCAATCGGGCACTTTTCCCTCTATATTTTGTATTTTTGTTAAAAATAAGTATTTAATCCTTGGACGTCAGACAAAAATCATAAAAGTATTTGCCTTGTTTTATGAACCTAGGTATTCCTTCAAAAAGTTTCGAAAAATGTTCTTTAGCCTTCCTCTAAGAATTTTGAGATAATCCAATTAACCCTAAAGTTCCAAAAGAGCACCTAAAATTAAATTATAAAAAAACAGTTGTTGCCCACCAAAAAACTAAAAAAACTCATAATTCGATCTCCATTCACCACATTCCTTATTTTCTTCTTCATTCCAACTAATTAAGGAACATAACTTTGACTGATCAAAAATGTCAAAGTCTCGATGATGATTTATTGCTTTTCTCCATTGATCAACACAATTTTTATTTTCTAGGTGAGAAAATAAGAAATGTCAACGCACGTCTTGGTGTATATAGCTATATATATATATATATATGACAAAAAGAAATATCAATCTTTTGTTAATGATCATATGTTTGACATACGTTAGGCCGCTTTCTCATGTTAGATACTGTTGTGAAAAACGATGACAATGAATTGAAATAACAATGAACGAGAAAAACAATCACACACACAATCACACACGACACAAGATGTACGTGGTTCGGCAAATTACCTACGTCCACGGGAGCTACATAGGATTTTATTATTGAGGAATATCACACTACAAGATGGGTCTCAACACTATTCGTCCACAGTGTTTTCGTGTCTACAGTACACAGACATAAGAGTCAAAAAATCATATATATAGTTCAAACGGCGGAATCCCTAAATCGCATGTTCGCTCGAGCGGCGTGTCGAGCGCGCGTCGAGCGAACTTCCCTTCCGCGTCCCGCTCGAGCTCACTATCAAGCTAACGTCGAGCGTTCGACTCTGCCTGACTTCGCTCGAGCGGCCAATGCCTCCGCTCGAGCGAACTCCTCCCGCTCGAGCGAACTCCTCCCGCTCGAGCTCACTGTCAAGCTGACGTCGAGCGTTCGACTCTGTCTGACTTCGCTCGAGCGGCCAATGCCTCCACTCGAGCGGTGTGGACCAGACTCCACAGTACTCAACAATTCTCCCACTTGGAGACTGGTACACTCGCTGTATCACCGCCTTCCTCAAACATGATATCCTCCACCTCTGCAACTCACTGCTCCTGTCTTCATTCTAGAAGACCAACTGAAGTTGCGCACAACTTCAGTTTCTCAAGTGTAACACCCTTTGTCAACATATCAGCAGGGTTCTTGCTTCCACAAATCTTCTCAAGTAACAATTGTCCGTCATCTAACAATGACCGTATGAAGTGATACCTGATCTGAATGTGCTTGGTCCTTGAATGGAATGCTGGATTCTTGGCAAGGAATATGGCACTCTGACTGTCACTGTAGAGAGTGCCTTTCTGATTCTTCTTACCCAATTCTTCCAAGAAACCTTGTAGCCATACCATCTCCTTTGCAGCCTCTGACACTGCAATATACTCAGCTTCTGTTGTAGACAAAGAAACTGTTTTCTGTAGATTAGAACCCCATGACACTGCAGTACCACCAAGTGTATAAACAAAGCCCGTGGTACTCTTTCTGTTGTCAATATCTCCAGCTAAATCAGCATCAACATAGCCCTGCACCTCCAAGCTCTCTCTAGAGAAACATAAACAGGTTTCTGAGGAACCCTTTAGGTACCTCAAAATCCACTTCACTGCTTCCTAATGTTGCTTTCTTGGGTTACTCATGTATCTACTCACAACTCCCACTGCATGGGCAATATCCGGTCTTGTGCAAACCATAGCATACATAAGTGAACCAATAGCTGAGGCATAAGGAACCTTACTCATGTAATCTTGTTCCTCCTCTGACTCTGGTGACTGATTCTTGCTGAGTCTGAAGTGACTTCCCAAGGGTGTGCCAACTGGTTTGGCCTTGTCCATATTGAACCTGCTGAGTACCTTTTTCAAATACTCAGCCTGTGAGAGTCTCAACGTACCTCTGACTCTGTCTCTGACAATTTTCATGCCAAGGATTTGCTTTGCAGCTCCCAAATCCTTCATTGCAAAGTGCTCTGACATCTGCTTCTTCAGATTATTGATCTCATCAATACTAGCCCCTGCAATAAGCATGTCATCCACATACAACAGCAAAATAATGTAAGAATTGTCAAAATGCCTGACATAGCAACAGTGATCTACCTGATATCTAATATACCCTGCACTGTGCATGAAGTTGTCAAATTTCTTGTACCACTGTCTAGGAGCTTGCTTCAGGCCATACAAGCTCTTCTTCAGTCTGCAAACTGAACCGTCCTTTCCCTGTACCACAAATCCCTCAGGCTGGTGCATGTAGATGTCTTCTTCAAGGTCTCCATGAAGAAAAGCTGTCTTCACATCTAACTGCTCAAGAAATAGATCTTCAGTAGCAACCATAGCCAGTACCATCCTGATAGTTGTGATCTTTACCATAGGAGAAAAGATCTCAGAGTAATCAATACCCTGCTTTTGCTGAAAGCCTTTTACAACAAGTCTAGCCTTGTACCTCTTACTGCCGTCATGCTCAGTTTTCACCCGGTACACCTACTTGTTGTGTAATGCCTTCTTCCCTGATGGAAGTTCTGTCAACTCCCATGTCTGATTCCCTAGCAAGGAATCCATCTTGTCTTTCATGGCCAGCTCCCACTTGCTGGAATTCTCATCTTGCAAGGTTTCTTCATAACTCTGCGGTTCTCCACCATCTGTCAACAGAATGTAATTCAAAATAGGTCAGAAACGCTGTGGAGGACGTATAGTCCTAACTGACCTGCGAACTGCAACTGTAGGAGTAGACGGTTCTGAAACTGACTGCGGAATAATAGGAATGGGTGCACTAGACCCACTCTCCCCGTCACTCACATCTCTACACTGCACTGTGACCTTTGGTAGGTCATCCAATCCTACAAACTCGAACTCCTGAGGAGCTACTACAGAAGCTGTACTAGACTTATCCTTGTACATCATTTTCTCATTGAAAATCACATTCCTGCTTCTTATGATTTTCCGACCCTGATCATCCCAGAAACGATAGCCAAATGCCTCGTCTCCATAGCCAATGAAATAGCATTTCTTTGACTTAGCCTCAAGCTTACTACGAGCATCAGAATCAACAAGCACATAAGAAAGACAACCAAAAGTTTTAAGGTGAGAAAACTTAACCTCTTTCCCGCTCCAAATTTCCTCAGGCAATCCACAATCCAGTGGAACTGATGGCCCTCTGTTTATCAAATAAACAGCAGTGCTGACTGCATCTGCCCAGAAAGTGGGTGGTAGTCCAGCGTGCAACCTCATGCTTCTAGCACGCTCATTAATAGTCCTGTTCATACGCTCAGCAACTCCATTTTGCTGTGGTGTCCCAGGAATGGTCTTCTCCATTCTGATACCCAGAGCTGCACAGAACTCCTTGAACCCGCCATCAACATACTCACCACCATTATCAAACCTCAAACACTTCAGTTTCAAGCCTGTCTCTGTCTCAACCATGGCTTTCCAAATTTTGAAAACATTAAATACTTCAGATTTATGTTTCAAAAAATAAATCCATACCTTCCTACTATGGTCATCAATGAACGTAACATAGTAGCGAGAACCTCCAAGAGATGCAACTGGGGAAGGACCCCACACATCTGTGTGCACAAGATCAAGTCTTCCTATCTTTGGCGTCTTGCCACTTTTCAAGAAGCTGACCTTCTTTTGTTTTCCCATATCACAACTCTCACACATACCGAGATCAACTGTCTTCAGTTCTGGTAGCTTGCCTCTAGACAGAAGTTCCGTCATGCCCTTCTGACTCATATGGCCAAGCCTACAATGCCACAAATCTGCTGTGCTCTCTGCAACGGTAGTAGCAATAGTGTCAATTAAACCAGTAGTCATATATAGTGTACCAGTTTTCTTACCCCGAGCTAGTACCAATGCCCCTTTTGTGACCTTCCAGGTGCTATCTGAGAACACCACTGAATGACCACACTCATCAAGCTGCCCAACAGAAATGAGGTTCTTCTTCAACTCAGGAATGTGCCTGACCTTTTGCAAGGTCCATTTTTTCTTGCCAGGGAGTGCAATGTCAATGTCTCCCATCCCCACTACGTTCAAAGCCTCACCATCAGCCAAATATACCTTCCCAAAATCACCTGCAACATAATTCCGCATTAGTTCCCGGTGGGAAGATGTATGGAAGGAAGCCCCTGAATCCAGTATCCAGTCATCAACTGGACTATGAACTGCAAGCAATAGTACATCATGTACTTCTTCAGTTACCACATTAGCACTATCATTCTCCGTCTTCTTGGGGTTTTTGCAGTTTTTCTTTATGTGGCCAGCTTCGCCACAATTCCAGCAAGTTGCCTGCTGACCAGGCCTCGACTTGCTCTTGCCCCTGTACTTTGATTTTGATCTTCCTCTGTTTGAGTTCCTGTCATGTGATCTCCCTCGAGAATCAACATTTAGGGCTGAACTCAAACCCGAGGTCTCACCTGAATCTTTCCTGCGCACCTCCTCAGCCAAAATCAAATCACGAATATCATCATATTTCAGTTTAGTTTTACCAGCAGAATTACTGACAGCCATTCTCATGGCTTCCCAACTATTTGGCAATGAAGCCAATAGTATCAGTGCACGTATCTCATCATCAAATTCAATTTCAACAGACGACAATTGATTTGTGATAGTATTAAAATCATTCAGATGTTGTGCAACAGACGTACTATCTGCCATTTTCAAATTGAATAACTTTTTCATCAGATGTACCTTGTTATTCGCTGACGGCTTTTCATACATACCTGACAAAGCCGCCATGAGATCCGCAGTCGTCTTCTCCTTGATGACGTTATGTGCAACGGATCTCGACAGGGTTAATCGAATAACCCCCAGAACCTGTCGATCCAACAGGTTCCAACTAGCATCATCCATCTTTTCCGGTTGCTGCCCCAATAGTGGAAGATGAAGTTTCTTCCCATAGAGGTAGTCCTCTATCTGCATCCTCCAGTATCCAAAATCCGTGCCATCAAACTTCTCGATCCCCGATACCTTCAATTCATCTCCAGCCATCGTTTCTCCTCAGACCCGAACCTTGGCTCTTGATACCAATTGTTGTGAAAAACGATGACAATGAATTGAAATAACAACGAACGAGAAAAACAATCACACACGCAATCACACGCGACACAAGATGTACGTGGTTCGGCAAATTACCTACGTCCACGGGAGCTACAGAGGATTTTATTATTGAGGAATATCACACTACAAGATCGGTCTCAACACTGTTCGTCCACAGTGTTTTCGTGTCTACAGTACACAGACATAAGAGTCAAAAAATCATATATATAGTTCAAACAGCGGAATCCCTAAATCGCATGTTCGCTCGAGCGGCGTGTCGAGCGCGCGTCGAGCGAACTTCCCTTCCGCGTCTCGCTCGAGCTCACTGTCGAGCTGACGTCGAGCGTTCGACTCTGCCTGACTTCGCTCGAGCGGCCAATGCCTCCGCTCGAGCTCACTGTCGAGCTGACATCGAGCGTTCGACTCTGTCTGACTTCGCTCGAGCTGCCAATGCCTCCGCTCGAGCGGTGTGGACCAAACTCCACAGTACTCAACAAGATACATTAATAATTTTACTAATTATATATACGAGTATCTAAATTAATAGGCCGTTTACGAGGTTTCTAACATTTTATAGGTATACTACCAAGAGCCTAATAGTTTGATGACACATAATTCAGGTCTTCAAATAAAAAATCTAGATTCAAACACACCCACCCCCTTATCAAAAAAAAAATTATACGTATACTCTTTCTTCATGTGTGTCTCGTGAAAAAGACAATTATGCTCTGTATATTTATGTATGTATGTATGTATATTATACACACTGAATAGCAGTATCATATTATACATATTGAGTAGAGTATCATTTTATCAGTATTTTCTTTTTTAACTACAATTTAAGTTTTGACTTTTAAAATTTTCACCAATTTTTATAAGTGACACATTAGTACATATAGCACTTTATGGATGTAAATTATAAGTATAAATAGTGTATTTTCATGTATATTTCTAGCATTTTACAGATGATACTAGCGATAAGTTTGGTGCGTCGAGAAACCGACTTATAAATATATTTTAATAAAATAAAAATAAAGGTAACATTTTCCAGCTAGTTGCAAATAGAAGATATCATTCATTAACGAGAGAATAGTCTTCGGAGGCAGAAAAGGGTGAAATTAAAGCTTTTTCATAGGTTAAAGTTGAGGAAAGCAAGCTTCCTCTAACAGTAACAGTGAAGGTGGGGGGGGGGGGGGGACTCAGACGCACTCACCTCCTTTGATGTCTTGTGCATATAATATATCATTATAAATACGGATGTAGAGCAGAAGATCACGATTCTCCACCACCACTCCCTCTGCCCTCCACTCTCGTCCACTCTTTTCTTCCAAGACAGAGTGAGATAAAATTGGAGAAAAAAACAATTACTCTGCACTATCTGTGCAGTTTTTTGGGTGGACATCCCAAAATCCTTCTACATTCCTCTCTCTCTCTCTCTCTCTCTCTCTGCCATGTAGTGAAAGGACCCTTGTCTTGGATTCCGTTATTCTTCTGATTTTTCTTTCGCTGAATTTGTATTTTTCTTTAGTTATCATCCACCATTAATGCACCAACATCATTAGCGGAATATCTCTCCTCTGAGATAACGTATTTAGCAGAAATCATTCGTTCTAGAAAACCCACAAACAAATTAAGGAGGGAAGCCCTTATGGATCCGTTCTTCCAATGCCATTATTCTGGTACCATGCTTCTGAGCCTCACTTTTCTTCTCATTTTCAAAGGTAAACGAAATCTTCAGGGTGCAGAGTATCGCAGTTCAGGGTATATGCTTGTAATTAATTATTGATCTACAGAAACGTGAGTACGATCAAACTGATTCATATTGCATGCTCTTTTTCAGGGGCTTCAGGTGCCACATTTACATTCATAAACAAGTGTGATTTCACAGTATGGCCTGGAATTCTGTCCAGCGCAGGCAGTCCAAAGCTAGACAGCACCGGTTTCCAGCTCACAAAAAGCGGCTCTCGCACTTTCCAAGCCCCAACAGGCTGGTCCGGACGCTTCTGGGGCCGGACGGGCTGTAACTTCGACGGCGAAGATCGCGGATCCTGCGTTACCGCGGACTGTGGCTCCGGCACCGTCGAATGCAGCGGCAGGGGAGCCACCCCGCCGGCAACTCTAGCGGAGTTCACGCTCGGTTCCGGATCACAGGACTTCTACGACGTGAGCCTGGTCGACGGCTACAACCTGCCGATGATCGTGGAAGTGAGTGGCGGGTCAGGTACTTGTGAGTATACCGGGTGCGCGGAGGACCTGAACCAACGGTGCCCTGCTGAGCTGAGAGTGGAGGGTGGCGGAGCATGTCGAAGCGCGTGTGAGGCGTTTGGGAAACCAGAGTACTGTTGCAGCGGCGCGTATAATACAGCGACGACGTGTAAGCCGTCAACGTACTCGCAAATGTTCAAGTCGATGTGTCCCAAATCCTATAGCTATGCTTACGATGATGCAACCAGCACCTTCACTTGTACCGGAGCTGATTATACCATCACATTTTGCCCTTCTCCTCCCAGGTGTTATTTTGCAACTTTTTTTTTCTTTCTCATCTAAAAATTACAATGAATAATTCTATAAGTAAAGGAAAAATTACAAGGAAAAATTATAAGTTTGCAAGTATCCTATAATTATAAATGTTTTTTATTTATTTTTTTATCTAAAAATTACAAGGAATAATTCTATAAAAAATAATATTTTGTAAGTATTATATAATTATTTTTAAATAAATATGAAATCTATAAGAATAAAAATTAATTTTTTAATAATAAATTTTACTATTTTTTAAAATTTTTAAAACGACTACACGGCGTTTGCACACTTCACGATTATATATAACATTACTCGTATGTATGGTTGAGAGTAATCTAATAATTATATAGCCACCACTCTTTAAATTAGTTTTTTTTTTTTTAAAGGTTTAAAATTAAGTGTGCATTTGTTGGTGTGTCAAGTTGACAATATTCTAGCAACACCACTTTTTCGAGTTTGACATGTTGTGACATTAAGAAATATAAGTTAATGTCAGTTGCATAACTGAAATATATTAAGTTACTTTTAAGATTCGAAATGATACCATAATTATATAATTCATTTAAAATGAGAAAATTACTTATATCCAAAAATTGATGTGGACGGAAAAACTCCCATTTTTATTTTAACAAAATGAAAATAGTTACTGTTTTTGCAACTGCACTATGATGTTTTTTGTAATAGTTGGGGCATTGATTCATTTTGTTGATCTTGGAGTATTCTTGTAGTTGATATGTGATTTGAAACTTATTTTCGTGTAGTCTCAAATCTTCGAGAGATTCTCCTAAGACCACAGGAACAACAACAGATGATGGGTCGGGATTAGAGCCAGAATCAGGCTCGGGATCGGAATCTAATTCAGCTGCAATTCAACAGGCTGAACTAGCCACTTCATGGCTAGCCAATTTGGCCGTAGGGGACTCAACCAGAACCCATCCTTCTTTAGCTTTTACATCCACATTCATTTTGGCGACCTCTCTAATTCTCTCATTCTTAAGCTTATAAATAAGAGTAGTACTCTACCATCACCACTTGCTTGCTTTGTTCAACTCTCATCGTACAATGGCAAAAGTCTTTTCGACACGCAAACCAACAACACCAACGACCAAGATTATGGTGATTTCGGGTGTCAAGTAATCAATTAGCCCAAGGAAAGCTGAGGAAGTGAAGATTGTAAAACCACCCACTTTCAAAAGCCTTCAATGTTTATTAATAAAATATCAATATGTATAGCAAAATAATTTCCTTTTGTTCATTGTTGAGTCGTTCTATGGTTTTTGTGGTTTCATACGGCAGATACAAGATTCAAGTGGCAAAAGAAACTACTCTTTAGGGCTGAAAATGCTACTTAACCCTTTCGATGTTACCGTTCAAAATTACAGGCCACTCGAGTATTTTAATTTTTTTTTAATTTTTTATTTTTTATTTGTATTTAATAATTAAAGAAGTTACTATCAATGAAGTTATATATTTTTTAATTTTTTTTAATGATTAAAAATGCTAAAAATATGTATAAAAAAAGGTTGATAGCGGTACGTCCAAAAATAAATGCTGGACTGTTAGAATTACCCATTCTTTTTATTTGAGTGAATTATATAAAGGGAAAGTAATTGCTTTTAACGTGAACATGAGTCCATCAAGGTCTAGGGAAAGGGAGAAAAAAAGAATAGAAAAGAAAAGGCCTTCACTTTGTGGGTATCCCAAGCTTGACATTTTGATGCCTTTTGCTTGAATTTCTATTTATAGGGCAAGTGACAAATAATTAGTCACGTTTGTAATATCTTCTAAGGAAATATGTCCTATAAAAGAAAGATGTTTATGGCTTTTTTATTAATTAAAAAAATAGTAAGTGGGTTTTCATTGTTTTGTAAAAATTATCTTAAAGTTGTCTTTGGTTGTTCAAATTCATTTTATTTTAATTCATTTCAAACTAATTATCGATTGAAACTAATTATTTTTTCAACTTCTCATAAAAAAAATTAAACTCATCTCAATCTATTTCATATACAATCAAAAAAATTAAACACATCTCAACTTAAAAAAGTTAAACTCATCTCAATAGAACTCACAAAATAATATTATTCATAACTCAACTCAACTCATCTCAACATCCAAACATAACCTCTTTTAGTTTTTTAAGCTTTCATCTATGGCTTTTTAGAAACTTATAAGTAATTTCTCTGTTGATTTAGGTTATGTTTGGATAGTGAGGTGATTTCATATATTCTGTTAATAGTAATGAAAAGTAATAAAAAAATAATTATAAAATATTAAATAGTAATAAAAAATAATAAAAAGTAAGTAAAAAGTAATAATAAAATAATAAATAGTAGTGGAGTGTTCTGAACCACTCAAGGCGGAGCCTAGTGTACCAAGTGGCAAATAATATACATGTCAACTAATAAAAAGTTAACAAGTGTACGTTTCATGTCCACGCAAATCATATTATTAATATAAAATAAAAGCAAAAAATTTAAAAACTTTCATATTGGGTTGGTTTCTTAGAAATGTCTCGTTTTATTTTTACTTTTTTAGATTTTTTTACAACACATTTTCAATCAATCAATATAATCACAACACTCTATTAAAAATAAATCTTAATATTATAAAATTACCCTTCATTATATGTAGAGTTACAAAATAGTTATAAAATAGTTGAAAAGTGGATCATTTTCCTTTCTTTTTTTCTTTTTTTCTCATATTTAAAAAAAAAATTGTGCTTTTTAAACATTTTCTTTGAAAAAAATTATCATATTCTTTTATTACGTTTTAATAGAATTAATTAGAAATTTTAGAAATTTCTTCTGTTAAATACCAAATTTATTTTATTATTTTTTCATTTAAAAAGAAACCCTAAAATGTCTTATCCACTGAGATTTGATTCCGTTAAAAATCATTGTGAGCTTGAGAAGCCGAGTTAAAGAGAAGTCATGATTGAGTACTTGTTAATTAAGTAAGGGCTTTGCTAGATATGGTCGGTTAATGCAGTCGACGTGCAATCGGTTGTACGGAATGAATAAAAAAAAATTATAAAAAAATTTTTTTATATTCAGAGGGACCTATATGAATAAAAAAAAAGTTAAAAAAATAATTTTTTTTTTCATATAAGTTCCGTATTAATTCATTTTTTTTTTCTACGACTGCACACCGATTATATTTATCTACTATAAAAAGTATTTCTCATTAAGTAATGGCCGTTCTTTTAAACCATTATCAAGATTGTAATAATGGAAGGTAATGATGCTACTGTCCCACTCCCATTAACTTCTTAACTATGATATCAACATCTTTTTTCCCTAAGAACTAGTCACGAAAGGATGACGTCTTCCCACCTAATTAAGTGCTAATCACTAGTCTTTTACCTCAAACTTGGCTACCACGGGAAACCATGGAAAATTCTTCAATGTTGTATTCCGTTTGCTCTAACTCACCTCATGAAGAGTCTAGCTTCTTCTTCTTCACGATAATTAATAATAATAAAGATGTAGTTTTCAAAATCTCTCTCTATCCTTCACCATTTCCAATATCAATTTCTATTTTTTTTTTATGGTATCAAAAAATACTCAATATTGGTATCTCTCGTAAAATTGTTTGTGCCTGTGCTCCATATTTTTGTTGGCAGGTGTGTTCCTTCACTTTGCTATTTACATTGGCCTAATTTGGGAGCTAAGAAAACTCTAGATAGAGAGTTCACTCAAGTGAACTTCAGGCAAAAACTTCCCTCGAGGCTTACACGACAGGTCACTAGAGCAAAGCATAAACAGGTAAAAAGTTTGATTGAGTCTCGCTCGACAGGCCGCTCGAGCAAACATCAAATAGAGAGTTCGCTTATAGCACGCTTAACACTCTATTCAAGCGAATAAACCAAAATTTGCTTTGTTTTTGGTTTTCCGCTGTTTGCTATATATACACATGTTATATATGTTTTGAGTGAGATTGACTTGCGTGAAATAGATTAAAAAAAAAAAAAAAGAGGCGGCCCTTGTGTGTGAGAGAGAAAATTTGAGGGAGAGACATTGTATTGCTCCACAATGTTCTTGCTTTTCTATAAATAAAATTCTCTGCAACTTTATAGATATAGGCATGTTGTCAAACCATGTAAATCTTGTACTGTATGATTGTTTATTTTCCTCATTGCTTGTTACTTGAATGTAGCATCATTGGTAAGAACCTAGGGTGTTAATTTCAAAAACTGGTATCAACAGCCAAGGTTCTAGTCTGAAAGGAGAACAATGGCAGGAGATAGAGTGAGGTCTGGAATCTAGAAGTTTGACGACACGAATTTTGGATATTGGAGGATACAGATCGAAGATTATTTCTACAGGAAAAGGCTCCACATCCTCTGTTGGGAAAAAAGCCGGACAAATGGAGGATGTTGGAACATGTTAGATTGACAGGTCCTGATGTTATTCAACTGACCCTATTGAGATCAATTGCACATAACGTTGTCAAGGAAAAGACCATAATAGATCTTATGGCAAATTTATCAAGTATGTATGTAAAGCTGTCGGCGAATAATAAGGTGCATCTTATGAAAAAGTTGTTCAACCTAAAGATAGAAGAAGGTACATTGGTTGTCCAACACTTGAATGATTTCAATATTATCACAAATCAATTGTTGTCGGTCAAGATTGACTTTGATGATGAGATGCGGGAACTGATCCTATTAGCATCATTGCCTAACAGTTGAGAGGCCATGAGAAATGCTGTAGTAATTTTGCCGAGAAGATGAAATTGAAATGTGACGATATTTGAGACTTGATTCTTGCTGAGGAGGTGTGCAAAAAAGACTCTGGCATGATCTCGAGTTCGAGTTCTATCCTAAACATTGACACTTGGGATAGAGGACGTGACAAGTCAGAGTCCAGGAATATGAGCAAGAGTAAGTCAAGATCTGGGTAATAGATCACTTATTATAATTGTGAAAAGACAAACCATATCAAAAGAGACTGTCGGAATTTGTAGAAGACTAAAAATGACACTGTGAAAGTGGTGATTAAAGAAATACAAAATGCTATATTTCTTACAATGCACAATTCAATTCACAATTGGGTGTTGGATTCGGGGACTTCATTCCATACCATTTCACACTAAGAGATCATACATAACTATGTTACTAGTGAATTTGGTAAAGTGCACATAGCAGATGGAGAAGCACTGGATATAATGGGAGTGGCAGATGTACCCATCATACACCCAAACAGTAATATGTGGACTTTGCAGAAAGCCAGACACACTCTTAAGTTGAAGATATACCTAATCTCTTTGGGAAAACTTGACAATAATGGTCATTTGGTATTCTTTTCAGAATGTACGTGGAAGGTCATGAAGGGTGCGATGGTCTTGGCTCATAGTTAGATAATAGATACTTTGTCTTTGACATCTGAATCCAATGACGTGCAGAGAAATACACAGTTACAATAAAGCAAGCTTGGTCACGTAAATCGAAATGATGGGGAAGCAAAAGGGAGTCAATTTTGCAGCTCCTCGTGAATATGTAAGTCTGGGGAAGGTTTTTGAGACCACGGTGTAGAGTAGAGATGTAAAAGATAAGGATAGAACGTCTGGTGATCCAGGGTCATCTACATCTACAGATGCTACTCGCAAGGCTACCAGGACAACCAAACCTCCGTAATGGTATTCACCTAACTTGAACTATATCTTGCTGACTAAAGGTGGTGAACCATGGAGCTATAGTAAAATCTTGCGAAATGGGAGATTAAGCAAATTAGAGTTAGCTAGGAAGAAGCTAATTGGACTTCCAAGGAGGAAGCAGACACTGTACAAAAGGTGGACACGGCCAAGGTCAGTACGAGACCAGGTATTCCCAATGCAGTGGGAGTTGTGAGTTGCCCTGCATATGCATTGGCTGAGGGAACCACCACACGTGAGAAACTGAAGTCGTGCATGAGTTCAATTTGTCTTCTAGCTTGAAGATGAGAGCTATGAGCTGCAAATTGTGAAGGGCTTGTACTAAAGACAATAGTTGATGGTTGTGGTTGAATTAGTCTTCGAGTGTGAGATTGTTAGGTTTGTGAAGCTTGGTTTGTGAGCTAATAAAATGCTAGATAGAGAGCTCGCTCGACAGTCGTATAATGGGTCACTTAAGGGAAACTCAAGCAGAGAGTTCGCTTTAGGCTCATACGACAGGTCGCTCGAGTGAAGCATAAGCAAAGAGATCGCTCGATAGGCCATTCGAGCGAATATCAGACAGAAAGTTCGATCGATGAGTGCTCAACACTCCACTCAAGTGAATAACCCAAAATATATTTTTTAGGGTTTTTGTCACTTGTTATATATATGCATGTTATATATGTTTTGAGTGGGATTGAGTAGCATGAAACAAAGAGAAAAAAAGAGAGGTAGCCCTTGTGTGAGAGGGAGAGAAAAAGTAAGGGAGAGACATTATATTGCTCCACAATGTTCCTACTTTTCTCTGAATACAATCCTATGCATCTCTATGGGTGTAGGCACGTTGCGAACCATATAAATCATGTGTCACATGATTGTTTATTTTTCTCGTTGTCTATTACTTGTATGTAGTAGCATCATTAATAAGAACCTGGGTTGTTAATTTAAGAACATACACAGCATACCACATCCAATTTAACAGTCTTTTAGCACTTGACATGTATGATTTTTTAAACCCCAATTAGGTCCATTTTTCAATATAGTTTTTCTCATATCAAACCACCAATCAAATGTACAAGTTGTGAACGGCATTTTGGCATTAGAGCCACTGACTTCCTAGTGTCACTCCCAATATTTTTTTCTATTCATGATAAATCTCATATTTAATAGTTATTTGGTGTTCTTTTCCATTTATTACACGTCCTCCAAAGGCTTCTTAACGAATCGATGCCCTCCCTTTCATCATCAATCTCATACATTGGTTTGCCCACTTTGATCTTCTTGTGTCTCCTACAACATTTTTTTTTTTTTTCGTTTGTGATAAGTCTCATTAAACATATTATTTGGTATTCATTTATGTTCATCACCAATCCTCCAGAGGCTTCCTACACACTTAACAAATCATTCTCTTCCCTTTCATCATCAAATCTCGTATATTAGTTTTCCCACACCGATTTCCTAGTATCTCCCGCAGTGCTTTTTTCCCATTTTTAATAAGTCTCATTAAATGTGTTATTTGGTTTTTTTCTCATTCATCACACGTCTTCTGGAGGCTTCTTATACACTTAACGGATCACTACCCCGATATATTGCCTAAAGTTTTTTGCTTACTATCCCTTTAGGCCAAGCCCCACAGAGACTCCTTTTGTTGGGTCGTCAATAGGATCCACAAGTCCTAATCACCTAGCCGCCAATATGATCTTATTTGCAAATTCAAGATACCATCTTCACCATCATTCTGAGTTTGAGGGGATGTTAGAATATTACCATACTTAACATATATTCATGTTATTCTAGCATATGTATGGTAATATAACTTATTCTATATCATATTTAGGTTATTGTATAAATCAATTAGTATCATTGATTTATTGTATTTTCATTTTTCTTCTGGTCTCATTCACCTATAAATAAGGACAATTGAGAATAGTAAAAATGCAGCCCTCTAATTCTCTCTCCATCCTCTTCCTTCTCCATCTCCTTTTCTATTTTATTTTATTTTATTTTCTACACTTAGATAGGAAATCCGTAACATATGTAAATAGGTACCATTGTGCATCCCAAGTTGACAATAGTCAGAAGCATGATTGTGCCGACGCGTGGCTGTCATGCACTGGGGTATTCATGTGGGCAAGGTTAGATCTAAAAATGTTGTATATAGCCAAGTCACACGAGTTGACACATAGTGTTTCACAATGGTTTTACTAAGTAGGGCAAATCAATAGTTGGGGGAGTGGTGTGGTAGAGCGCGTACGAGTCTTTGGTCCCTAGCATATAGTAGACCAAGTCTAAGCATAGCAAGAAGAGAACAAAAGTTAAAAAACAACCTGGAAACAAAATTATAGACTTTGGTGGGGGATTAGGAAGAGGAAGGGAACACAATACAAGAAGAAGAGTCTCCTCCCTATTCTCTCTTGAGGAAGAGAGAGAGAGAGATGAGGGGAGGCATGTGGGAAGGTCTCAATTAGGAAGAATACTTGAATGTATTTGAAAAATCTTGTTGTGAGTATAAGGCCAATTGATATAAAGATTGGTCATTTTCTTACGTACCAAAGCAATTATATATTTATTTTTGAGTAACTATATGTCTTATGTTTTTAACACATTCACATTTTCATACCAAATTTACGGAAAAAAAATATATATTATTTTTCATCTTTTTAATTATTATTTAATCATTTAAGGTGAGATAAAAATAATAATAATAATAATAAAATCACAAATAATATCATCCATTCATGAATAATGAAAGGAAGTGGATGATGAACAATACCCGATTGGTCGTTTTCATACCCGATTGATTGCATTGCATGATACATCAATTATGAACCACATCATGCGACAAAATATCAGTTTTCACCAATAGACAGCCTTGAGCGTTATCCTCACCAATTACTAGCCTTTAGATTCATTTTATTTTTTTGCTTTAACAAGTATTTTATAAATAAAAAGATTATGGGATGGACAAAGCCTACAAATACCCTAATTATCAGTACAATACAAGAAATAATTTTTTTTTCTTTTAAAATGCAAACTAATAAATCCATCTCTACTAGCAAGTATGTACGAAGGTACATGGAGCATGCGCAAGAAAACTGTTTATTTGTTATCAGTTATTTTTTATGAAAATCACTATTTACTGCTAAAATGAGATTTTTTTTAATCAAAAATAGTCATTCTTGCCATAAATAATCCATTACAAATATTTGTTTTTCTTTTAGTACATTAATATTAAGTACCAGATAAAATAAATATCCAATTTAGGGGCAAATATAATATATTTATCTTATTTATAATACAAACAGTACATTAGTCCTTAGATTCAATTTAATGTTTAAAAAACTTCAATATATAATAACTACTGTTCACCCCGAGCAAATATTGTTCGAGCGATCATTTTTGCTCACTCCGAACAATAAAATAAGGAAAATAGAGCATAACGAGCTAAGGGTGTAAAGAGAGCAACTCGGGGCGTAAAAAAGAAAAATCAAAAAATCGATTGAACCGAATCACTCTGAACCAAATTGGTTAGTTTAGTTTGGTCCTAAAACGGTTTGGTACTGATTTTCATATTTCAAAAACCGGTTTGAACTAAATCAAACCGAGATATATAGATATTTTAATTTTTTATAATATAAAAAAAATTATATTAGATTTAAATATATTATATTATCAAATATTACTGATTAATATAATATAAAATTTTAATCTTATTGTTCAAGTCTATTAATCTTATAATATAAGATTAATATAACATTTGATATCAATTAGACACTACTTATATTGTACTAGTATAATTATATACTAATTATACAATTTTAATCTTATTATTCAAATCTATTAATCTCACTAATAAGTTAGACACTACTTATACCATACCAATATAATTAGATACCAATGAATTAGTCATTTTAAATAATAAATACTAAGTTCTAACAATCAAGTTTAGTGCTGAAAAAATTATAATGCTAAGTTTAGTTCTAATAATTTCTTGGAATTTTAAAATTATTGTTCTCTCTCTCAAATAATTTCTTTGACCGAGTCCATCTTTCATGTTGCATGCCATGCCAGCATTTTTGTCACATTTTAAACAGGAATTTGGGGAAGGTGCCATTCAAAGTAACTGCTCATGAATATGATCACCACTTAAAAGAGATGAAAGTTCTCTCTCTCTCTCTCTGTACCAAAACTCAAGAGAAAATTCAACTCAATCATCATGCTCTTGAGTCGGTGAACTTTCACATGGATTAAAAGGAGTGGTGAGTTCATGTGGCAATGTTTAAATGGATGCTGAAGTTTGGAAGCACCCAAAACACAATGTCTAGTTGAAGTCTCTAGCGAAAAGCTATCTGAAAACAAAAGGGCATGCGATTGTCAAAGAGTTGGTGCATGCATGTTCTAATGTAGGAGAGAATTCAAGACATCATTGTTGTTAGAGAAGGAAATAAGGCTAAAAAATAAAAATAAAACCAAACTTGGTTACGATCCAAATTGCCAGTACCCTAATGCCCACGACTATGAGAGATTTGATCCTTCACCAATTTGTGTGAACACAACACAATCAAACCAACACCACAAAGAAAGAAACAAAACTACTTTTCTTTGTTTAAGATAAGACCCAGACATGACTGCACTCCACTTTCAGCGGTGCTTTGCAATTTCCACTTTTTCAAAATGATTTTAGAAATCTGTAGGGAAAATAAGAGAATGTGTACAGAATGTGTATGACCTACAGATTTCCATCAAACAGTCTCAAATGAAAAAGAAAAAAAATAAATAAAGTAAAAAGGACTCCAAAAAGTACACAAGCAGACAACCTCTGAAGAAGAAAAAGATGAATCAGAACGAAAACTCAGCTGTTGCATTCAAAAGGAGAAAAAAAGGTTTACGTTTAGGGTTTTTTTATTATTATTTGGTTTTCTTTAAGACATCTAGAGTGACTACCAAAACGAAATCTTGGCCTCCCCATCTCAGGGAACACCCTACTATCATGCTCTGTGTGATATATAGGAAGCCAATAATCATATATGCTGTTGCTTTGCATTTGATTTTGAGGCAACACGGCAACATAAAGGTCCGGGAAGTGCTTGTTTTTATGGCCAAAATTGCAAAAAAAAAAAAAAAAAACACTTTGCACTGGTGGGAGAGACTATTCTTCCTCTTCTTTTTCTTTTTTATAAGCATATTATAGATATATTAAACAGTTACAGAATATTACTATCAACTGGGTGTAGGGCTGTAAACGAGCCGAGTTCGAGCGAGCCTGCAGTGTGCGAGCTCGGCTCGTTCACTACTCGAGTCGAGCTTGGGCTCGGCTCGTTTATCAGCCGAGCCTAGGAGCCAGTTCGAGCTCGGCTCGTATAGTAGGTAAAAGAACTCGAGCTCGGCTCGAGCTCGATTATGTTAACGAGCCGAGCCCAAGCTCGACTCGAGCTCGGCTCGTTTATGTCAAAAATCCCTCTAATTAAATTATGGATATAAACATATAAAATTAGAAAAATAAAATAAATGCATCAATACTGATAACAAATTAAATACAAATTTACATTAAGAGTATTATGGTTATGGACTTATGGTATAATATTAGACGAAGCTTTACATCTTAACGGAACAAGTGAATAAAAAAATTAATTACAATTTACAGCAATAAATTATGAAATAATATACATTATATTTCAAAACAAAAAATAGGCTGTCAAATGACAAAGTCCTCAGTCTTCATGGAATCATGCAAGGAGCCAGCCAGAAATACATTGTTGCCCTGCATACACTAATACACTAAAAAAATTGGTGTTATTTTTAATCCCTTGCTCAAGTACCATTAACTTAGCAATACTGTCAAGGGATATTCCACAGAAAATGCAAAACTTAATTTGCCGTGAAAAATCAATATCATATCTCTAACAAGTTACACAATACAATTATACAGGCAATATCATAAATAAATATGTGCATTAGGGATTTAGACAAGTCAATACAATCTAATATCACCGTGACAGTCACATAAGTCAGCTAGTTCCCAAAATCTGATAGAAATATGTGCATCAGTGATTCAGCAAAGTTACCAAATGCATTATGCATTTACCATAGAACAGATCCAAAACAACGACCCAGCAATAGGCAATAGCCAATAGACATGACTCATATCAGCCAGAAAACAAACTGTGAGGTAAACAAGTTGACAACTTCAATGGGCACACACATAGAAAATACACATAACTCAATACTCTCATACCAGCCACAAAATATCAATACAAAGTAGATACAAAATGCAGTTTGAGACAGTTACCAGCCACAGGCCCACAATACTCTCATTCTCATACCATTGGCAGTTACCAAATAAGTTACCAAAGAAATTACAAGTTCATAACAAGTTACCAAAGTTCAACAAAATCAGCCAGACAAACATATAGATGGCCAACTGCAGTGTCCAAAATAGATGTTCACAACAAGTTACCAAAGTTTGAAATTAATCTCATTCTTCTAACTGCAGACTGCAGTTACCAAAATTTGAACATTCACAATGACAGGAAGTTACCAAACTTATACAAAATCGGAGTTCACCATGTCAGAAGTCAACAAGTTCCCAAACTTGAAGAAAATCACCATGACAACCTGCACACACTGATCCAGTAAAAAAACATTAATATAATTTTTATTCCCTTGCAAAATTACTCAAGTACTTTTAACTTAGTAATATTGTCAAGGGATGTTTGCAATGCAAAATTTAATTTGCCATTTAAAGTAAATTAAGAAAATCTGGATGGTGAAGAGTTAGAACTTAGAAATTACCTGAACTATCATGACTCATATCATCCCAAACAAAATCAAATAGAACAACCAAACTGTCCAAATATTACAAAGTAAACTGTCCAAATATCATATAGCAAATAATATAGACTAAACAAAAAAAATCAGATAAAACTAGAAAACTGCCCAAATGCTCCATTTTTTCAACATGCTCAAAAAACAGAATGTAAGTTTGTATGGGCCTATTGCTGTGGCAAGAGAATATGAGTTTCTGATGGGACATCCATCTATTGACAAGAAAAAAACAGTAGTTAGTATTTTTGTGAATAAATTAATAATAGAAAGTATAAAATAGTATAATAGCAATAGGCAATTAAAATAAATAAAATACACTTACAGAATTTGTGGATGATCTTTTAAGGCCATATAGTGCTCTAACCCAATCAGACCCACATAACAACATCTGGACAGTTTCAGTCTTCAATGAAGCTCTATGAGGATCAATGACTCTGCCTCCTGCGTTGAATGTTGATTCTGAGCTAACTATGGTAATTGGAGTAGCCAAAATATCTCGGGCCAGTTTGGACAAAGTTCGAAACTTGAGACTATTTGTTTTCCACCATTCCAAGGCATCAAAACTTGCATCTGAACCCTCTTCACAAATATAAATGCTCTCCTCTAAATAATTATCCAGTTCTGATTTACTAGGCTGCACGGTATCAACACTTCTAACAAAAGATTTAAATAATGACTGGCCACTCTGCATGCTTCTCCCAGTCCCAACACTTGAGGAAGAACCAGATACATTCATTCGAGCATTATCGTGCTCTCTTTGTGCCTCAAGAGTTGAATTGTATTCATGAACATACTCATTATATAACTCAAGCAACACAGCAGACACATGATCAATATTCTTTGCAGCCTCCGGCCCGTGATAAATTAAAGGAAAACAAAACTGGATCAGGACCAGTTTAAATCTAGGATCTAACACCGCAGCAATTGACATCAATAGATTACACTCTCCCCAATATTTGTCAAACTTAGCACTCATTTTTCTTACCATTGATTTCATGTACTCATTCTCATCTCTACTCTTCTTACCTAAGATGTCTTTCATTCTCCAAACTTCAGAAAGAAATAAGTTTGCTGTTGGGTAATCACTTCCAGATACAATATTGGTGACTTCATTGAAAATAGCTAATAGTTGACAAACATTTTCAACTTGCCCCCACTCTTCAACAGTTGGAACCCACTCAAAACATCTATCTCTATCACCATATCTAGGAAAAACTTCTTTGAACTGAATTGCAGCATCCAACATTAAATAAGTGTTGTTCCATCTTGTAGGCACATCTAAAATCAGTTTCTTTGAGGGCAATTGTAACTGTTTTGCAATTTCACTAAACTGTTTTAGCCTACTCTCCGATGCTACCAGATATTTTATACCATCTCTAACACAATCAACAATATCCCTAATCTCCCCAAGTCCATACTGTACAAGTAAATTTGTTATATGTGCACAACAACGTACATGAAACAGTTGGCCACTTACAGACAGTGTTTTCTTCAATCTAAAATCATCTTTCAAGATCCGAATGGCAACATCATTAGAACTAGCATTGTCAACAGTAATTGAACTAATTTTATTCTCAATCCCCCAACTTTGGAAACACTTTTCTAAAGCATCAGCAATAAGAAGGCCAGTATGTGGAGGTGGCACATTACAAAAGTTCAAGACACGCCTCTGAAGGTGCCAATCAGAGTCTATATCACTACCATATATGAAAGTTTTTGACAAGAAGTCCACATGTCAGTTGTGATATGAACCTTATTCACATGTTTAAGCAAAGCCCTTAACTTTGTCCTTTCATTCTCATAAGTTCTCATGCATTCTTTCTTTGCAGCAGCCCGAGACATTTTTTCCCAATATGGAGTGTTTGCACTCATGAATCTATTAAATACCACATGTTCCATTAAAGAGAATGGATATTCATGGTAAAGTATCATATGAGAGGCAAGCTCTCGGACCCTATTACGATCATAGGTAAAGTTTGAGACAGTGAAGGCACCATCTGCCTCCTTAGACTCAACTGCTAAGACTTTTTGTTTTTTCTTAGACCCCATGTATGGCAAACAAGTCAGCAGGTGCCTACGTAATGTAGTGGTAGAACTTGAGCGAGAAGCTTTAAATATAGTTTTACACCACTTACATTGAGGCTGTTTAACCCCATTGCTATCAACTTCAACAAAATCCTTCCATACATCAGAAGTCCTCTTTCTTTTTTTTCTTTCATAGGCTACTGTTTGAACTTCTGTGGAAGGGCCCTCAGTAGACACAGTATTAGGGGCCTGAGAATTTTGGGCAGTGTCTCTATCATTATCAGATATGGCCTCTACTAAGCTAATCCCAACAGAGTTTTCATTTTCATACTCCTCTACCGGATCAACATCATTAACTGGATCACCCATTTGGTGGGATCTAATAAATTGTAAACACAAAACCAGAAACATCCAATAAGCATGGGATCACAGACCAGAATTCAAAACAACCTTTCAACTTGGTGGCTCAAGGTGCCACCAGAAGGCAAGGATACTAAAAGATGTTAAAGTCAAAACAATTTCACAATAACAGTTTTGTTATATAGCCCTGCCTTGATGGCTCAATGTGCCTCCAAAAGGCAAGGCTGATATAGTTGATTTAATTCAACTAAAACATATGTTAAAGTCAAACTAATTTGACTTAACAGTTTTAGTATTCAATCTTGCCTTAGTGGCCCGATGTGCCTCCAGAAGCAAGGCACCTCAACAACATAAACATAAAAGAAACTGGATAAAACTTGTCACAAAAACATGAAAAACACAAATGCCATTTCATACTTGTAATTAGAACAGAAACACAAAACAGATTGGAACATATTAATCAAGCAACACAATTTTATGGCATACATTAAATACTTGAAGTAAGAACAATGTATAAACATTTATAATCAATCAAAACAGATTCTACATATGCATATTTAAGTACTTGGAATTAGAACATAAACAAAAAACAGATTGGATAAGAATTAAGATGAATCAAGTAACACATGGTAAAGATAACATGAATTAAATACTTGAAGCAATCACCATATATGATCCTTTATAATCAACCAAAACAGATTCAAAAAAGTATATTGAAATACTTGAAATTAGAACACAGTTACACAACTACAAGACAGATTGTAAATTTAATACTTGAAGCAATCACCATATATGATACTTTATAAGCAACCAAAATAGATTCAAAAATTATATTTAAATACTTGAAATTAGAACATAAACACAGTTACACAACTACAAGACAGATTGTATATTTAATACAACCAATACATGTTAAATAATCAAGGTACACCACTACTTAAGGCCAAAATCACCATAGGATCAAATTAATCAACCCAAACATGAACAATAAAGCATTATTAAATAGTTCAAGCAAGAACATAAACAATCATTAAATAACAATTAACTTGAGAGGCTGAGAGAACTCACTTGCGAGTATAAATTTTTCTTTGAGCACAACTCAGTAGGCAAGATGATTAGCCAAGCAGCAAAGACAGATATAAAAGCACAAAGCTCAAGTTAGACGCCAAGTTCTAGCTTTTGTAAGCAATAGCAAAATAACCAAAACAGGGCATATTCAACTATTACAAATCAAAAGAAAAAATTAAAATTAAATCATAAACTTAACAATCAAAGTGATGGACAACCAAAACAGTCATAGTCTCAGTGTCTCACAGTTACCAAAATTAGCATATACGACTGCTTCATGATCACGATTCATGAATGACAGTGTACTTAGATGATTTCATGTAGATCTATTGTGCCCACAATACCACAAATCACAATATGAAAAAGAGTTAGGATAGAACCAGAAATGGGCATTGAAAATAGCTACATAAAACTATAACTAGATAAATCAATCAAATCTGCCAACATTCCCAACCAAATGCGTAGAAAAAGGAAACTAAATTGGGTAATCGACTCGTAGATGGACGAATCGACGAACCAGAGAACCACAATCCACAAAATCAGGGAACCACAGTGGTTGGGAGTCATAAATGCATGCATTTAATGACCCATTTGTCGAGGACCGGCTGCTTTCTCAGAGGCTGAGATTACAGCCATGGTTCCCCTCTAAAACGGCCGCCGACTGCAGTCTGCTAGGGTTTCTAGCAGACTGCAGAAGCAGCCATTTTCACTGGACGGCCCGAGGCCCCTCGAGAAGAAAGCTGCACAAATGCACCACACAAACCGAATGATAGATTAAGATAGCATATAGGAGGTAACTAGTAAATAGTAATCGGTGTAACCGTGTAGACATAAGAGATTCAGAGAATGGATAACAGGAGAAGAAGCTAGGGTTTCTCAATGGGTCTGAGAGTGAGAGGAGAGAAAGTGAAGCGGCAAGGCCGAGAGAGTAAAAGTGAAAGTGAAACGGCGCAGCAGTAGAACTATAGAAGACTCGGGAAGCCCGAAGCATTGTAAGTTGTAACCCTAGGGTAAATGTGCCTCCATTAAAATCCAACGGCTCCAAAGTCTTAAGAAAAAGTAACCACATATCCAACGGTTCAAATCAATCTAGGGTTTAATCGGATTCGACTCTTTAATATAATTTATACTAGCATAAATAAATATATGTAAATATTATTCTATTAACATAAATACTATAATCTATGCATTATAAATTATAATACATGTTAATTTTTTTATATTATAATTTTTATAATTAGCAAGTAGTGACTGTAGTGTTGTAAAAAAAACTATAATTATTTATAATAATTAATTATATTATAAAATCGTCTAATATTATATTTTATCAAACATTCTCCAAATTGGTATTCATGATATAAATTTATAGTTATATTAATTAGTATAATATAATAATACTATAGGCTAATACCGTATATTAACCAAAAAGAGTATTCTATTCTAGAAAATATTATAAGTTATAAATTATAATGCATGTTAATTGTTATATAAATTAATTTTTAAAATTAGCAAGTAGTGTTGCAAATTCGTAGAATATATAATGATATAATCTAAGAATCATAAGTGATAAGTATTTAATAATTATGTTATGATAGATTAATAAAAATATTGTAAATAGAATGATATAATTATGATTTATGAGTGATATGTTATAGGGCAATAAGTTATGACTATAGCTTATAGACTATAGCCTAGAGCCTTATTATCCTATAAGCATAACTTCTTATATGACATTTCACTATTTGATAAGAATAAGATAAATATATCAATATCATATATTAATATTATAAATTAAATATATAAACTTATAGTATATGTAGAAGAAAATGTTTAACTATAAGTCACTATAATTCTATATACATAATTAATAATACATATATAATTATTGATTATTATATATATATATTTTATATTTTACTATATATGTATAAATATATACGAGTCGAGCTCACGAGTCGAGTCGAGCTTTATACGAGTATATTCACGAACATTAATCGAGTCGGTCGAGTTTTATACGAGTTTGTATCGTTTAATAATCGAGTTTATTTCTATGTTTACGAACGGCCCATTTAATATTCGATTCGAGCCGATTTCGAGTTTATTCGAGTCGAATTCGAGCTGCCTGTCGAGTAGCCTGTTTATTTTACAGCCCTAACTGGGTGAGAGGCCCAACATCCAATCCAAACCAACAAATATAACACAAGAAATAAAAATTAAAAAAGCGGGATATGAAGACAAAGAATTGATACCGTCCCTATCCTTACAAGAGGAAGCAGCTTAAAGCGATTTTAATTTGTACAGCATTTTATTGATTTGGACTGACTGCAGGAAACTCTCACTACCTCTTTCCCACGATACTTGTTAGGGAGGAGAGACTATTTTGTTTGAATGAAATTCACTTGCTTTAATGAAATTCACTTGCTTTGAAGGAAAAAGAAAAATTGTGGCAAAGGAAAACTGAGTCCCTTCAGAATCTCCTAAAAATTACCACCCAACTTCCTTTTTCATGAACATCCTTTTAAAGAAAAGTATAGTTGCAAACATAATTAAACACTAATCTATACACTAATGTGATGTGATTAGTCAAAAAGTAAATTTTATTGAAAACATTATTAATTTAAATTTTAAGTATGAATAAATCAGTGTTGGTATACAAATTAATGCTCGACTGTGCTTGTATATAACAAAACTCTCCTTTTAATGTTAATTAGGGAATCTTCGATTGAGCAATCTTTGTCGCATGTGTCGATTGTGGAACTTAGTCCAAAAGCCCAAAGGAAAAGGTAGAAACTTTCTTTCTTTTGGTAATCAGAACTTCTCACTTTTATGTTTTAGCATTCACACTTTGATTTCGTTAATGCTTTTTGCACGAAGTTACCCCTTAAAATAAAACCCCAAAATTCCAACAAGCTGACTGTGCACTTAGTGTTATAGCTTGTGCAGTTAACGCTTAGAGTTCGAGTTAATGAAAATTTTAGCATCAAACCTATCATGCACCACAAAGAGAATGTACTTGTTTGACACAAACTACCTGCAAGGAAACATTTACTTCATAATAGCACAGGTTTCAAGCCAAGACCAGTTGATATTTTCACGCGCCGCCACGGATTGTTCGTTTTGGCAATACATATAGAAAAGAAACATAAAATCTTTCACTACCAAAAGATTCTAGTTTAATTTGATTCGCGAAGTATCTGATAGCTTATTACATTTTTGTGCATCATCTTTAGGTGGGAGGGTCTTTGTTTACACATAGAAGGCTATGTCTAAAAGCTTTGATTTGTAACTTTGATGTCTATGAGAAGATAAGGAATCTTCTTCTGTCATCAAAAGTGTTGGTGCACCCACCCTTTTATGCTCAAAATAATATCAGTAGTAACTTAGATCAATCAAAAACAGTATCTCCAAGCTTTCCTTTCTAATTGGCAATCAAAAAATCAGTGAAAACCTATATAACAGGAAGTAGCTAAAAATGGAGTATTTGGCAGGGATATGTACAAGGAAGAAACCAAGCTTTACCACAATAATCAACCAAGAATGGCAAAAGTTTGCCAAAACTTACACACTAGAATGTATTAAAATACCCTTCAAAAGTTCATATGGTAATTCTGACCATCAATGGATAGCAGTGATCTTTCTCGTAGCTCGGCCAGGAATCTTTCCCTTCCATGAATGCCTGATGACGCTCCCAAACTTGTGTGTCATAGATCTCTGTTACGCTGAAACAAAGGCCATTTTGTTTAATTGTCTCAAGAAACTTTTCCAATGAATTGCCTCTTTTAGGACTAAAAAAGAAAGCTTCAGAGGGCCCTGCTTTCTTCAGCAAAAGCTTGATGATCCGAGCAAGGCCATTGTGGAATTCCTTGAAGAAGGTGCTGTAAATATGACATCAAATCGAGAAGTATTAAAAACAGATAAGTTCAAATTAAGATGAGAAGAGATCATCGGCGTGTGGTTGCATGTGTAAAAGATTTCATGCATTACATACTAGTGCCTTTTTATGTCAACCAATGAAGAAACTTAGCTATCTAGACTTCTCCAGATCATCAGAAATGCAAGCAACCAAAAGCAGAAGGAACGAGTCATCCACCAGATTGGTGCAAGGCTGTATGAGTGTCATGTACTCATCAAAAGTGGGACCCACAAATGGCCATTACCAGCAGCAAAAATTCAAACCCCTTGTATAATCAATGGGCAGCAAAAATTCAAACCAATATATATAATCGATCATCTCATCTACATTTGATAATTCTCCTCACTCTCTAAAATGATGGAGGTAAGAAATGATGCAAATCTAACTTAAATACTTAGAAGTATTAAACTTTACCAGTCACTTGCAATAATGACATCAAAAGCATTAGATATATCAGATATTTCCTCTTGATCCCAATGCAATGTCATAGAGTTCGTTCTCGTAGCACCAAATGCTCCAGAATTGGCATCTATGTTGCGCTGAATATCTGGATGTCAAGGATCATGCAATCTGAATCCTAAGGAAAACAAGGAAAAAGGGGGGCAAGAGGGAGAGGGGCTGTTTGTTGCTACAAATATTGTTACACAATGCGGGTTGTCAAGTGAGAAGAAGGAAAAAAAAAAAACAAAACAAAAAAACAGAAGAGGAATGATGGTACCAACAACAGCAAGATAACAGAGTATAAAAATATAGAGAATTCTAGAAACATGCAAGGATTTAGTAATAAAAACTAAAAGTATATAGGACAAACTGAGTAGGAAGTAGTTGTGGGTTGAAATGGCCGTGCCCACCCACATACCAACTCTTGAGAAGGCCTCCAGCTCTATTCTAGGTCTAATATTTAAAATTAGGCCCAAACAACTTAAGCTTAAGGGTTCACCGTCCAGGAAATTCGTCAATCATATCTCTCCCAATAACCCGCAGAATGAGGCACAACTAAGACGCAATGTCTCACATATAAAAGTCTGTCATGTGCCACCATCGAAATTTCCCACGTTTTAGGATAAGAAACTTCCATGTGTCTCACCAAGTTTTTCGAACCCTAATTATTTAATCTGTCTGGGCAATTTGAATAAGTATTCCACAAATAAGAAGAAAGAGGTCTCGAGAAAATTATCTAGACTGCGACAACAATGCATTCATGGACAAATAACATGACATATCAACCTACACGTACCACCAGTATATAAAACTTGCTCATAGATATACCCACGCATAGTAACCAGTACAGGACGAGAATTTGTAAAATCTACTAATCCATGGCAAGGATGCCCCATCTCCAAACAAAACAAATAAATAAAGGATACAATCAACTACCTGAGGATTTCCATCGGTTATAATAACTTCTGACGCCTCACTAACGGCTGCAATAACTAAACCAGCTAAGCCATAACCTGATCCAAGCTCAATAACTCTTTTATAGCTGGAAAAATTACGGAAAATCCAAATGAGTTAGAAGGCAAATTCAGTAAATGTTCAAAAAAACTAGAAGCAACAAATAGAAAATGTGTACAGATTCATCAGTCACATGCACGTCTTGTTATTGTCTGCACGTGACAACAACAAAGCTAAAAGATTGATTTCATATCGTTATACAAACCTGAACATGTGTGCATGTGACAAGCAAAAATAAGCAAGGATATCCTCCGAAGGCCACTGACCTGTGCAAGAAATGTCAAAATATTAGTACAAACTGAAAATAACAGCAATAAAAATTCCATAAACCTAGTGTATTGGTGGAAACTATACAGCCAAAGCCTATCTTGGCAGATGAAGAAACCAAGGTTGTGGTGTTAAAAAGAATTAAAAAAGAATTAAAAAATTAAAATTAAAATTAAAATAATAATAATAAAAAAAATTTTAAAAAAAAAAAACTCTAAAGACAATAATTCAAAGCTAGGAAAGTTTTCAAGGTCAAAATTATGCTATGGTTCTATTTGCCTTGATGGAATGTCATGTCTTGAAAATTCCTCTGCAACAAAATTATTGAGATCTTGATTTTTATTTTTCACTTTCTTTTGATCTCAAATAGTAAAGAAAAGTAACCACCTATCAGAACTCAACCAAACCTAATTGACTGGAAAACAGCATTATTGTGTTGATTTGAAATGTTCACTACAAATCAAGTTGGGTTCAACTTTCTATGATATACCACTCTTATAACTTAACTGTGAAGTATCCTAAACGTGACATTTAAATATTTAACATAAAGGAAAGAAGACGAAGTGTGGAAAAGAATACAAAGTGCTTCAGACTCTTAAATTTTTAAATTATTTAATATTTATTGATATGGCATTTCAAAATATTTAAAACTAAAATGGCTTATTTCATGGTCATTTAATACAGTACTGGATAACGTGGCTTAACAGGAGCAAAGCTACTGCTTCAAAAATTATACAGATTATAGATAGGTTCAAACTTCTTTGCAGTTTCTGACTTCCTGCAAGCAAAGCATTCAAATAATCTGCAATTAATGCTTTAGCAATAGCATACTTCACTGAAACCTAACAACCATTTCTCAACAAGTCATAACAGAAAAGTGGTTACTTTACTTTTTTAACCAACAATCAAGCTCTTTTTTTCTTCTTAATGATCTTTAGAAGCCTCCGAATTCTTCTTGCATTATGAGAGAGAGTGTGATACCTCATATGATAAGGATAGGTGGTGAATGGGATCCCATATTGCTTGTGAAGGAAAAATTCTAAATCTTTATAAGGTTCCAATGGAGCTTCAATTGTATCATTGACTAGTTTTTTTGGAGTATAGGCCATATGGTTTGAGCCGTCCATTGGGATGTTATAGAGAGGGAGAGAGCTTTTTTCTGTTATAAGAACCATTCTAATCTGTCCTCAAATAAGTTGGTAGGTAACAATTTTTAGACAAGCCTCCCAAGCTTGTTCAGTGTTTTCTAAAATTTGGACTGACCAAAATAACATTATTGAAAAAAAAAACAAAATGGTGCCATCATTAGTTCTGTCTTCTGAGTTACAATTTTCTTGAATACTGAGAATGAATAACACCTATGCAAACACTCTTTTTTGTTTTTACAGGTTAACTTTTATTAAATAAATAAATAATAATAATACTAATAATGAAAAAAAAAAAAAACAGAAAGCTGTGTTTTGAGAACCATTCCACACAAATGATATCTCAAGTCGGCTATTCCAAACCATGAAAGAGAGTCCAAACTTTCTTATAAGTAACCATAGAACCAGAGATATAATTCACCCCTTCGTGGTTGATAATATGAATATTGAAAACTGATAATGTCACTAATCAATTTATACAATAAAAATAAAAATTGTCCGAAAGGCCTTGCTTTTATGACAAAGCCTAGGCCAGGAACAAGCTCATGTCAAATGAAGAGAAACTTACATACAAGCCCAGTGTTGTCAACATTGTATTTATTGCAAATCTCAAAATCACTGAGGTCAGCATATTCATCCACTCTCTGCCTGCATAAAGAACCATCTCAAAGTCAAAACATGAAAAGCACACTCACTTATAAGTTCCCAATCATTCTATTGATGGAAATTCAGGGGAAATTAAAAAAGAAGAAAGAAAAAACAGCAACAAAATAAATAAACAGATTTCTTTGAAAGGATCAACATCCAAACGACCTAGGCATTGTGTATTTTCTTCTCTAAATTTTTTATCAGCAATTTTCTTCTCTTAATGTATTAGCCATAAGGCATCAACATGCTTACATAGGAGAAAATGACACAAAATATCAAAATAATATTAGGGAAAGAAAATCTAATTAAATGCTGAGCCCAATATTAAAAATAAATTATGGGAAGAAACTAATGGCATTAAATTGGGCTCCCAACATCCCACTGCCCTTTAAAACTTTGCCCTCAAGGTTGATTATCAATGAAATCTGGAAATATATACTTCTTCCACAAGCAATCGCAATTCCAAAATAAAGATTAAAATAAGCATTCTTTTGCCCAAATGTATTTATCACAATTCTGTTGGTTGTTTTGCCTCGATGGATTGAACAGGCAATCTCTTTGAAATAACCTCAAGGGATTATGTATCCAACATTTTTGAAAGGGTACTTTTTTATATAAGTAAAACTTTTATCGATAGGACTAGGCAAAAGCCCAAGTACACAGGATGTATAAAAGAGGAAACACCTAGTTAGAAAGAAGGGGAAGAGGTATATACAAGGAACTCGTGAGCATTAAGTCCCTGTTTGGTTTCACAGATACTCTCAACCCATCTCATCTCATTTCAACATCTAAACACCATTTAAACACAAACGCTTTTCAATTTCAAATTTTCAACTTTTCAACTTTTTCATCTAATCATTACAACTTTCCCAAACTTTCAAACAAAATACAAAAAAAAAAATTCAACTTTTTCAATCTTAAAACAAAACTAATATTAAAAAATTATATTCTAACAATATTTTAACTTTATAATATTTTTATACAATTTTTTCTCTCTCTTTTTCCAAAATCCCATATAACATCTTAATTCAAACCATTTCACTACTATTCACATATTTCTCTTCTCCTCTGTATAATCAAACGAGGCCTATGACCATTGAAATATAAAATTTTTGTCCAAAGAAATAATGTCCTGAAATAAAGACTTCTAAGCTACTCCACCAAAATTTCTTTATCTTAGAATGTTCAGTCATTTCATCCCTTCCAAATACACCATCGAAGGCACATGGGGACCATCTTCCAAATTGATGCAATTTGCACTACACCATACAGACTCCTCCAGCTGTCAAGACGATAAACCACCATCCCCAGCATTTCTCATGCTATCCCCACCTTGTTGAACAGATCATCCCAAAAGGCCCTAGCAACCTCACAGTAAAAAAGCAAAGGACTCACCATTGTAGCACTTTTCTTCCACATGAAACACCAACCAATTACAATAAGTTGCCTTTTTGTAGGTTGCCCATTGTCAAGATCTTCCCCAATGAGGCTATCCACAAAGATGTCGCCTTTAAAGGGCCTACTCTTCCAAATTTTCCTCCAAGGGAAACAATTGCTTTCTTGATTGGCGATGGTATTGTAGAAAGAGAGAACAGAAAACTTAACTTTTCTAGAGAGGATCCATATCGACTTATCAACCTCTTGATTTTTGAAAGTGAACTTGATGCTAACTTTCTTAGCATCCTCTACTTGACCTCCATAATTGGGATCATAAACCTTGATTACACCATTCTTACAAACAAACGACTTATCAGCCAAATGCTTTTTACTCTGGTAAACAAACAATCTAGAACAGGTCACAAACCTTGATAATACTATTCTTACAACCAAACAATCCTTTTCCTCTTAACAAGAATTCACGTCACTCGCTGTTTCCCTTCTCCACCTATGTTACTCATTCACATCACCACTTAAGGATCACCAACCTGTTATAACCACCTCTGCTCCAGCTACCACCGCTTTCCTGACAACGGTTACTTATAGGCAAATTGCTCTGTTGCTTGTTCAACAGAAAACATATCCTTTCAGAGAATTTGAGTATGGTTATTTCCAAACGTAAATAGAGAAGGAAAAAAAAAAGGAAGAAAGAAGTGATTGGAAAGACTTGCTCTGATACCAAATCCAAGGGTTCCATCGACGAAAGTCAGAGAAAGTAAAGAAAAAGGGGATAAACTGATCTCTTGGAAGGGATCAACCTCTGGATGCCCTACGGAATCTAAATGTTTAAAAGATAGATCCTACTGGTTTTTCATCATGCCGCCTCTTCTCTATTATATAATGAGGGATTAAATTATGATTGAATTTGGAAATAACTTATTCAAAAGCAAATTTCTTTGAAATAATGGATTGCAAAGAGGCGTTTGGGCAAAATTAAGTTTGCTTTCAAATGGCATTGCTTATTTCATCCGTTGCAAACAACCAACAGAATTATTGGTCATCTACAAGACCTTGCATAAATACATTCAGCAAAGGAAAATTTTATTCTTTCCCGTGAAGCAATTAGAATAAAAGGTTTTAATGCCTTATTTGGAAGAAATAAGGATTCTTCATTCGTTAATAATCAATCTGGAGGGAAAGATCCTTTTTAAGCTTGGTGGGATGTTAGGAGGCCAAATTATCGCGACTAATTTCTTTTAATAACTTCTCTCCCTGTGGGTTTTGAGTTTTTCCTTTCAAGATTCTTAATATTTCCATACCACATGTAATTTTCTCCTATTTAAGCATTTAGACGCCGTTTGGACAAATCTTTCTAAGAAGAAAAACAAACACTTCCTAGAGCATTTGGAGGGTGATCCCCTCAAGGAGATCATATTTACATTCTTTTTCTAGCTTTTTCTTCATTTTTGTTTTCTGATTTTCAATTGACGGCCCCGTGCGCGCCTATCATGCACCCAAAAAAAAAAAAGCAACCAACTCATTTTGGAGACGGAAAGTTTTCGTCAAAAGACATAGCACTTTCCTATATTAAAACTTACGAACAGCAGAAAAGGATTGAGGAAACATATAAAACTATAAAGCGCTCACCTGAGAAAAAGTCTGGGAGCTCCGTCGACAGGCAAAGTGTAGCATACGCGAGCCTCTCTGGCGTGACCGGAGCTCTTCAAAGAACCCGAAGCTGAAGCGCCGTCGTCGTCCTCCTCCACCACGTGATGAGGAATCAAGTTAAAGCCAGGCGAGGCCTTCCTTGAAATGCGCTTAATGTGCGTTTCAGATCGATCTTCTTCTTCTTCTTCTTCTTCTTCTTCTTCCTTCTCTGCAAGCAACTCGAATAACTCATAAAAAGCAAACAAATTAATAAAGCAATTAATTGATTATCATGGAACTACCGGTGATTAGTGGAGGAGGGTGACGGAGGAGGGCTTGGCGAAGGATTTGCCATCTCAGGGACGATGCCTTTACGGTGGTTCTAGAAGCCGCATCCATGATTTCGAAGCTCTTCCTCGTCTTTTTAAATTCAGTAGCCAATGCAGTACCCTTTATCGGTGGCATATTTTATCAATCATGGAAATGTGCCAAATTCAGTTTTTAAACGGCAGCATCGCCCGTGGGATAATGATATCATGCGCCAGTCGCTTGAAAATTAACATGTGCGTGCCATTAGTATTTTACATAGCAATATTATTAGAAAAATATTAAGTATACATACATAAATGACTTTTAAAATTATATTTTTTCAACAACACCTAAAATGTTTTTAGAAAGTATTACAAATAATAAAACCTAAAAATTTAAAAAAAAAACACTTATTTTATAAAATAAGTAAAACATTTATATAAAATATAAGGGAGACACTTTAAAGCCGATGTGATGAAAAATTGGAATTTACACCCTCTAATAAAAAGGTGACACGTATGTCATCTTACATATTTACCATAAAATTGATATCTTATAAAATGTCTTGGCATCTCTCTCCCTCTAAGTCCCTCTCTCTCTCTTCCTGAAGCTCAAATTTTCTCTCTCTAACCTCAAGCCATTTGAGATGGGGAAAGATCATTTCTAATAAGCAACCCACTTTTGCTTTCTTCATTCTCAAGTGACTGGAAGAGATTTGGGGATGTAGATTTGCTTAGGTCACAATTGTGGATTAGCCCAAGGAGGTGGAGAGGCTGAAGCACCTTCTATGTAATGGTTTTCGATTAAGCTAGGTTGGTCTTGGTTGCACTCTAAGCTCCCACCCCCAAGACGCAAGTGTTGAAGGTCCATAGTCTCATATTTGATCGATGAATACAACTCCATAACGTCATTCGTGATGCAACTCTCAAACTCTAGGGATTGAATTTGGGGTTGCATCCTAAGAAGGGAGTTTACTTCCCTTCACCTTAGGCCACATTGGGTTTATTCCCCTTGGGGCCCAAATCGGTTAGCAGATAGCCCAGCATGAGGCCCATGAGGGAAAAAAGGCCGAGTTGGGCCCAAGAAAGCCCATCAAAAATAGTAACTAGTCATGTCACCATGCCAAAGGGACTAGCACGCAAGGTCAAAATCCAAAGTCCACTATCCATGCAAACATGGTAGTGCGCTCATCTCCCCTCACCTACAACAAGGGACAAACTCTAAACCCACAAACAATATGGCAAGGTGACGGCTGACATGACATAGGGGGACCCTGCCGCTAGTACAACACCTAACACACCCTTGCATGATCTGATAGTAGAGGGTAGGGACCACCACAAGCAGGTATATAAGCACATCTCAAGCTTAGGTAAAGGGATCTAAACACTTTCTCCTAACTCTTTCTCCCCATAAAAAGATTATTCTGACTCAGGCATCGGAGGTGTCCATCACCAACTCGAGCCCTCATCTCAGTGGATCTTGCAAGTTACCAAAAGGAACAGCCAAGTTGCTTGGGCTACGAAGCATAACATCAACAGTGGCGTCGTCTGTGGGATCTCTGAATTAGTGTGTCATTCATATGCCGGCAACAATGCTTTCACAAACCATGCTCAGATAGGAAGAATCATCAAGGAACATGGAGGCGAAACTAGTATAGATGGAGGATATGATAAAGAAGCTGACCAAGGTAAGTACGAAGTCTTCGACAGCTAAATGAAATTCTACTAAGGGAAAATGGCAAGTTTATGAAAGATATAGGACCAAGGCAAATCGAGCACGTCGAATCGTGAAGCTCTACAAAGGTAGATGCAACGGGAGAGGAGAGAGCCAAATGCACCACGAGTTGCAGGAGCTCATAGACAAGTATGCAGAAATAGCCAAGAAGATGGGCGCGTCATCCTCCGTGGACCAACTGCTCACTAGCACTAACTTAGCATACAATGCGAAATTCATGGCGGCACCGCTCCTACCCAAGTTTTAAATCCCTTAGATGGAGATGTATGATGGGTCTAAGGACCCCCTTGAGCATTTAGAAACATTTAAAGCCCATATGACTCTGCACGAGTTTCCAGGTGAGATCGTATGCCGAGCCTTTCCCATGACGTTCAAAGGCATGTCAAGGGGGTGGTTTGGGTCGCTACCCATGGGGTCCATCAATGGGTTTGAAGAACTGGCTCACCTATTCCTAACACAATTTATAGCGAGCAGGAAGAGAAGGTGACCGACAGCATACCTCTTGACTGTCAGGCAGCACAATGACCAAAGTCTAAAAGTGTACCTATCCCGATTCAATAGAGAATGGATGACGACGAATGACCAGGAAGAGAAGATCACCCTGGCTATCTTAGTGGGAGGTATCTGGCTGAGAAGCTGATTCATATAAGAGTCGACACGAAAGACCCTTACCACGCTGCGAGAGTTCATGGACCGTGTAGATAGATTCTATCGGCCCTGACGACTCCTAGGAAAACTAAACTAGAATAGGCCGACAGGTCGGCAAAATGGAAAGCCCATGAAAAGGTCAGGAATGACTCATAGGATGCCAGGCGAGGAGGTAGTGGGTTAGCAAAGGAAATAAATACTTTATGTCAAGTATGTAGATAAATGATAAATGCATGACTGAAAACTTATATTAGTATATTTTTATAGTATGAAGTAATAATTACTAAATATTTGACTCATTTTGTTTTTACGTATGTCCGTCCTCCCTCCTGGGTACAAAATGAGGAAGAAGCATTAGGACAAACATGGCCCAAGGAAAATGTGACAGAAAGCCTAGGCACGTTTTATATAATGTATGAAAGTAAACTTTTGTAAAATGACTTTTTAATTTAATTTAATGATTTCAGCAAACTCTCTTTTTCTTTGTAGAGCATGTTTTAATTTTAAATATAGAATCTTTTATATCCTTTGAAGGAAAGGAAAAAGTTTTAAAATGGTCAGTAATTCCCATCTTATTTTCTAAAATTACTTTCTAAAGCCTCATCACAAGGACGGGCGTTACACGGAGTGCTACTATGTATTGATCTTGACTTTAAAATTTGCTTAACAAAATGTCAAATACAAAAGATTCCATATAATAATTAAAATCATTCTTTATTAAAAATACTACAAATAAAAAAGAGACTATGCGGAAGCACTTATTATAATTTCTCAAGCTTTATTATTGTAACAATTATAACTCAAAAGCTGAGTGCATGATGTAAGCCTCTGCCATGCCTCCCTTGGCCAAATCTCATCCTGTAGCTCTAGTTTCATAAATATTCATAAATATTCTCATTTGGGATGGTTAAAAACATAAAACAACTCAAATAAGTCAAAAGCTTAGTAAGAAATTCATCACAACGTAAACATACTTAATATAAGATTTGCATAAAATATTTCATGCTGAAAATTTAAAATCATAATTGTTCTTATGTATGCTTATGCTATGCATAACTTGTCTCGAATTATCTGATTTATCTAACTTGTCTTACTGGTCAACACACTTAACCATATGTGTGAGGTTGTGCACCGGTCTACATCCTATGGCCACAAAAGAAACCGTTGATCTGATTTGATAATAATACTTTGGTGGACCGCACCTAAGTCTATGGCTTGCACAACCACCTTGACTGCATTGGTATCATGCAATCGAATGGTCATTTGATTAATCTGATATTTATCTTATACTTGATCTTATAAAATAAAAACTTACGTTTGTTATGCAACATACAATGCATAATAAACATAATACATAATTAACTATAAAATACTAAATTCATGAATTAGAATGAATGGCATGCTTACAAATATCATGACATGCATAGTACATAAATATTGGCTTCCAAAGAATGGTTTTAATTATAAATAATATAACTAATTAGCTTACGTGTGCTAATTCTAATTTTATGATCAATCTACTTACATCGTAGCGTTAATCCAATATTTCTGTGGCGTAACTAATTATCAATAAAATAATCACGTAATTTTTATAAATTTCTAATTAAGCATGTACATTGTAATTAAAATATAAAATACTAAAATAACCTATATTTTCTAAAATCTAAAATTATCACTTCAACCCTACTATATTTCCAAACTAATTAGGCATGGGTAATTCTATAATTTAATTATCTTAATAAGGGATTAGAGAGAGATAGAGAGCACAGATTGAGAGTGTTTACGTGAAAATAGAAGTAGGGGGCAAGAGAGAGAGATATATATATAATGAGCTAACGAGAAATAGGAACTGTGAGGGGTGGAGGGCTAGGTATGGTGGTTGGCCCCAATGTCTAGTGGCCTACGACACTTGTTAAGACGTGGAGACAACCTCATGCTTGAGTTACGTCTGTGTAAGCTAAGCGTGAAGCGTGGATGTATGGCCTATGCTTCCTGTTGAGATGTGAAGGCAACCCTTGCGGTGGTCGACCCTCTTTGTCCATAGGGAGGCAAGATGGAGGGAGCTAGCTTCATGCAGTGGTTTCCTAAGATGCAATGGCAACTAGGTTATGTGTAGAGATGCTCTGTTTCAGGTGTAGCAAAATAGGGCATTTCCATTAGCTGTTTCCATGGTGGTTCACAATGGAGAGAGGGGTTTGTAAGTTGAGCTGCAGTAGAGATGAAATGAAGTTGAATGTCTTTACAAGCTACTTTGTCTTTAATAATGTAGCACCCTACTTATCCAGGGTTATGACAAACTTCATTTTTAGAAATTTCCCGATTTTAAAATTTTCTTAACAAAGTGCTAAATACAAAAAATTTCATATAATAATTAAAATCATGCTTTTAAAACTACTTAAAATATAAAAGAGACAATGCGAAAGTATTTATTAAAATTTCTCAAACTTTATTACTCTAAAAATCATAACTTAAAAACTCTATTCATGATCTAGGCATTTGCCACACCTCCCTGGTTCAAGTCTCCTCTTATAGCTCTATCTTCATAAATATTCTCACTTGGGTTGGAACATGAAGTGGAGCATGTGGCCTATAGTGGTGCAATGGTAGCTTGTTGAGATGCGGAAGGGGAACCACGCGATGGTCCACACTTTCTGTCTAGGGGGAGGCGTCATGGAGGGAGCTAGCTTCATGCGGCGATTTACCGAGGTGTAGTGGTAGCTGGGTTATGTGTAAAGATGCTTTGTTTCGGGTGTACCAAACAGGACATTTCCATTGGCTGATTCCATGGTGGTTCATAGTGGAGTGAAGGGTTTCAGCATTATTTGTCACTGATAAAGGAGACTTGGAAGAGCATGCAATAACTACGGCTACTGGGCTTCACATGGGGAAGGAATGATTATTCTATATATGACAGTGTCATTGGAATGGGAGGAATGGTTGCAAGTTTGCCAGCTTGCTGTGGCCTTAGGTGCAGTGGTCTAGTAGTTGGCAATACTGTGGAGGAGTAATGCAATTTACATTGATTCATAGTGATGGCCAGTCCTAAGTCTCTCTTTCAAGAGCATGTCATGATGAGGGTGGCCCTCAATTTCTCGTGGTTGGACTAGTGGTACAGAAAGGTGGATGGGTGGCAATTTGGGAAAGATCATGCTATGGAAACCCTTGGTTTAGTAGACGCTAGGTGTAAGGGAAAGACTTGTTTTGAGTGCAGCAACCTAGTTTTTGCAAAAGAGAAGAGAAATAGTGCATGCATGGCTAACAGGTTGGAGCACAAATATTTATAAAGGATAGTCAGGTCTTAGAATTCTAATGTGAAGATGACTGTAAAATTGTAGCCCTAATATGTTTGAAATTGAACATGTTTATTGTGCCTATTTAAAATTTCTAACCCAATTCCAATAAATAATAACTCGTGAGCTTATATAATATGCCTCATCCACATAATTTAGGCCCAAATAAAATTATCCTTATATTGAGCTTAAAATTATTGGACTGAGTCGTTATAGATAAAATGAAATCTAGTTCAATATGCTTTACCCTTGCATGGAAGATTGGATTAGATGCAAGAAACAATGATCCAAAGTTGTCACACCATAGCATAGGAGGCTTGGAAAGATGAACACCAAGGTCACAAAGTAGCATTCATAACCAATAGAGTAATGTTGTGACTAAGGCCATTGCTCTATATTTTGACTTCGTACTTGAACAAGTATTGTTTGTTTCTTAGCACTCCAAGAGAAGAGGCAAGAATCAAAGAAGAATGCATATCTAGTAGTTGATATTCAATCATCAATACTTACAGCCAGTCTAAGTCACAAAAGGCATGTAAATCAAAGGTACCTATGCTATAAAGTAGACCTCTATGCTGTGATCCCTTAAAGTATTTGAGTACCTTTTTGGTTGCTAATTAGTGTATTGATGTGGGAATATGCATATATTGACACAATTGATTTACAATGAAGGCTATCTCTGACCTGATAAGGGTGCACTATTGTAGGCCTCCAACTATACTTCAATTTTCAGTAGGATCGAGGGAATCGCTTACATGTTAGGTTAATTTCACACCAGAGGCAATAGGTGTGGCACACAGTTTGCCTCCAACTATTTGTGATCTATGTAGCAGGTCCACAATGTATTTACTTTGAGTTAGGTACAATTAGGTGTCAAGATGGTTAACTTTAATGCTTAAAAATTAACTTAGTGGTCCTAAGTCCTTCATGGCAAATTTTGGTTGTACTTTTCAAATAAGTTGCATGATAAATGGTATGCTAGTACATGTGACAATTATATCATTGACACATATTAACATGAAAATATTAATTAAGCCATAGTGATATACAAACAAAGAGCAATCAAACAACTGAAGCTGTGAAATCGAGAGCCAAAAGAGGCCCTATGTTTGGTTTGCTTGTAGTGCCTCATATTCAACCTTTACGACAGCTTACCAATCTTTGAACTTAGCAATTTCAAAGTAAGAAGATGGGTCATTAGGAACAGCAGTAAGGTCAAAGTTGTAGTAAGGTTAGTGACAAGAAGAATGTGAGTGTTTACTTGAACTTCACCTTGAGTATGATGAGAGATGTTGTCCTCTAGAGCAACATCAATTGTATAGACTCCTAATTGAGATGGAAACGATTCCTTTTTTGAAAATTGCAGTTCATCAAACACTAACATGATGACTCAAATAAACTCTATTGGAGTGAAGGTCAAGACATAGCTATTATTTGTAGTTTGAGCTATAACCGAGAAAGATGTATTTTTGTTACTAGAACATTAGTTTGTGTTATGTCTATCGTTTGAGAAAGTGATAATAGGCACATCCAAATGTTATAAGAGAAATGTACATTGTATCTTTTTGAAGTAAGACTTCATAGGAGCAGCATATTATTTAATAAAAGACCAGGTAATCTATTTATCAGATAAAGGACTGTGTTGAAAGTTTCAAACCAAAATTTCTTTTCTTTCTGCCACTCCATTTTATTACAGTATATGTGGACATGACACTTGTTCATTAGGCCATTGTGGATAGAAAGTTGGTGAGCTGATTAGAAAGGTATTATCCTCCTCCATTAGATTACAAACATTTAGGCCCCGTTTGGATAATTAGAACATCTCAATATATATGTGAATGATAGTATGGATTGAGTTAAGATGTTTTATTGAGTTTTGAGAAATGAGATAGAAAAATTTAAATAAAAATATTATAAAATTAAAAATTGTTTCAATATTATTTTTTAATATTATTTTTGTTTTAAATTTTCGAAAAGTATTATTATTTTTTGTGTTTTATTTGAAAGTTTGAAAAAATTATAATGATTAACTAACGATTAGATGAAAAAGTTAAACATTTAAAATTGAAAGTATTTTGTATTTGAGTGATGTATGAAAATAAAATATCTGAGACTATCAGAGAATATTTGAGAACAATTGTGATACCAAACGAACCCTTCATCTTTGTTGGTTTCTAGCAAAGTATTTGGACTTAAGAATGGCTGTGAAAGAGTCAAATTTATATTTAATGGAAAACATCTAGGGTAATCTCAAAACATTATATAGAAATATGATATAATAATTTTATCCACTTAGAGATACAACAAGTGAACACCAAAGATCAGAGTGGATAAATTCAAAGTGAACATGAGATTGTATTGATGATAAGGAAAATGGTAAACACTTGCCTTTTCCTAATTGACGAGGCTTACAAATTACATTTTTATTGACTAAGCCTTTAATAGGAAATTTATATTTTGGTTTTAGCATTTGGAGAGTTTTAAAATCTGGATGTCCTAATCTGGAATGTCAAGTGATAGAGTCAGTTAAAATACCAAGTTTTGGCATACTATAGATACTTAGGACAAGACTTGGTTCCTTGATGAAGTTTCTGTAGCTTGTTTTTTATGTGTGCTATCCTTGATCTGAGATGCAAACCTTAAATGCAAGGTAGCTACAAACTTGTCAAGAAGTATTAAGTCCATATACAAAAAATATGACATTTTCAGACAAGCTGGCATTGATCCTAGTTAACAAAAATCGGTCTTTCTTTTGCCAAACAAAAAATAAAGGGTGGTTGCTGCAGGTGTATCACTCTTTGATAATGTGAGATATTGATCTGAACAGGACTCATTGCCATCTACAATTCCCAACAAATCTTTACTATAAAGTGTAGGGAGGAATTGTAAGACTTAAGGTAGATAGTGTTCTCCATCTAACTTAACAAGTGTAAGTTAAATGACATATTGGGTGCTACAAAGATTACTGCGAAAGTGTGAGAGATGGCCATAGGATCTAAAAATAGTAGTAACCTAGGCAAACTCTGGTACCATGAATGAAATAAGAAATCTATGAGCATTGTAGCAGTCATGTTTATGATGCCGAGTGTGTATATTTATAATAAGAAAATCTAAATACATGTAAAATTCTATAAAGTAATAACACTTATCTAACTACACTTATTACTTAGTTGAACACCTGTAAATATCTAATATTGTCTTACTATAAGAGTCATTTATCATTCTCTAATACTATGACGCCTGCAGGTCCCGTTTGGGATTTGACAAAACTTGAAAGCATTTGAATATCACATACCGTCATTCATGACAGCTAAAGATGCAGTACACTTAGCATGCATCTAACAATATACAATATTCACGATGAATAATTTTCTTTTTAATAATACACAATGTACCAGAAGTACTATATTCCAAAAATATAAATATGATTCATATTTCCATAATAAACATATATCCAAAATATTAAAACACTTGTCCAACATGTCTATAACAAAATAAGTACTGGAGACAATGCTCTATAAATACAAACTTGAAATAAAAACTATTGCACTAAATTGCTTAACTGCTATGATATCTATAATCACATTCAAAAAGTGGAGAATCGATGCTATTAGCTCTTCATCATTGCGTTGTGGTCTATTTGACCTCATCTAGTCTACTATACATGGGTTCTCTAGATCCTAACAGATTGTCTATCATTCCAGAGGGAATGGTAGTTAGAACTACTACAATGAGATTATGAAATCTCAGTAAGACTCCTAACCTACCAACAATATGAAGCATGACAATAAATTACCTATATATACTTCATGAGAAGGATGTGAATATGTATGACATGACTTGGCAAATAGGATGACATGTACTTGACTTGAAAATAACATGACTTGACATAGATTATAACATGAGTTTGACATGCATGTGACATGAACATGAGATCTTGTTCAACATATACATGCTTGATTAAACATGGAACTGTAGATGCTCTACAACTCCCCAAGGGTGGTGTGCTCCTTCTGGTATTGTATCACATCACAAGCATATGTATTAACTATGAATACATCATGATAACTAAATTAATAAATTGTTAAACGTGTAGTTGGTACCACTGGTATTGTGTGCTTGACTTCGCTCAGACAACCAGTTACTTAAATTTCATTCGAAATCTATTGGCAATACTTTGTCAACCCAGGGGATTCTACAACTAGTTTAAACGCTCCAGCATGAAAAATGAGTTCCATTAGAATAACTCCCCATCATTTGGGGTCGTGAGAAAAATTAAAAAAAAAATGCTAAATGACTTGAAAATATTTCATGACATACTTAATGCATGTGAATGACATGACATGTGATAGATGACATGGCATATCATGGTATGTAACAAATAAGTATGTACTGTAATAAATAACATGGCATGACAATTTATAACCATTTATAATGAACATAATAAACATGAAAATGATTTTTTACCACCACACTTAATAACATCGAGAGTAATTTAGAAGCTAACTTACAGTAACATAGCATAATATAAAAGTGCGTGAATTGAAAGAGATATTTTTTAAGATTAGAATATCTCACTAATTTCTTATAAACATAAAACATGTTAACTTAAGAATAAATGTGTAAAGTTGTCCCATTTAAGAAATTACAAACTTGTTCCTAAAATAAGGATTTTGCATATGAAATCCAAATCTTACAACAATTTATATTCTTCGTGTAAATTTTGAACTAATTCCAAATATCAACTCAAGAAAATTTAAAACAAAACAAAACAAAACTATGCCAAACATGCTTAGGCCGATTCAAGTATTAGGCCAAAAATCACATTTTGTTGCTACTTACCTTCTAACATAATAACAAGTTTAAACCGAATTTATCAAGTCTAAAAAATCATATCCTTAGTTCATGTTAAGACACTAGTTTACACATTTTGTAAAAAATTTAAACTCCCTATATCAAGGAAAATGCCAAAACACCAAGTCTAGGTCAAATAGAACCAACCCTTAATATTCTTGGTCCAATACCTTCAAATCAACTCCAAAAGTCCATAAATAACTCTCCTACCATTCCTATAACTCAAACCTAAGTGATAGTATGCTTGAGTAAAGAACAAGAAATCATAAATCAGCACTTAACACAATTGATTGGCACAACAACCATGAAACTGAGTGTAAGATGCTTTGGACTCAAAACAAAGTCACTAGATCATTGATTTTCATGGAATAAATCTTTAAGAAATATAACTATATACCGCAAGTTCAAGTTTCAACTTGATCTAAGAATTAAATCTATCATGAATTGGTATAAATTTCATCAAAAACATATATCATACCCAAAAGCCTCTAGATTGAGTTTTAAACAACCTCTAGCATATATAACAACATTCCATTAAAGATCTAAATCATAAATCTTCAAAAATAAAATCTTAACACATAGATATAAGTCTCAAGAACAACATGTATGAAGATCAAAGCCATTAGATCAAGTTTCTAGAATCAAAATCACAAACTATTCCAAAATAGAAATTATTTTAGGTCATTTGGTTTCTATGACAATGAAGATCATGCATAACTATTTTATAAAACTATATCCTGCTTTTATTCACATCCTAACATATATATAAATCAATTAAGAAATTTATCAAGTCAAGATCCACACATTATTTCATCAAAATAATACTAACTTCCAAGGTTCATCAATGAACACAAAAAACTGTTTAAACAGAGCCTTTGTATCTCCAAACTCAACTTTTGTCAATCAAAACTCTATAAAAATTTAACCAAAACATATTCACATAAACTATACTCAATATAGAACAAAATACAAGAAGATTGAATCATAAAAAATACTCACAAAGAGCTAGAATGGAGCAAATAAAAAGTTGCGCATAAACTATCTCTCAACTCTCTCTTGGTTTCTCTTTAGAAAATAAGTGAAATGGGGCTAAGTGTGGGCTGAGATGGTGAGAATTGTGGGGTATAAGGAAGACCTAAGATGATGGGTAGTGGAATGACCAAGTGATGAGAGGTGGTAGTCAAAATGGTGGAGGAAAATGGGCTGCATAGCAGCTAATTTCTAGCTGCTTGGTCTGGTCAAATTGATGGGCTGCTTTGTGTAGCCTTTTTGATTGCCACAAGCCACTATTGGATACTATCCATTAGGTAAAATTTCAGCCATATGGTAGCCTTGAATGAAGGAAGAAGTTTGCTTAAAAAGCTTGAGTTAGGTGGTGGTTTCAGTGGGCCAAGGATGGACTTAACCGAGTGTGCTCAATTTGAAGTTTCAATTAGGGTTGAGGCTAGGGTTAAGTCCAATTTAAATTCTTCTTAGTCAAATGTAATTACTCAGATATAGGATAGCATCTTTGAGTAGTTAATAGCATATGAAAGTATTTAACCGAATGACTAAACACTTAATCAAAACCAGGTGGTTTAGGGTTAGGAAATCAAGTTTGAGATTTTGATTTCCTCCAACAATTTAGTATTTCAGTTGACTCTTAAGGATTTGGGATTTATCAAGGGTTGAAACTCTGACCAAATAGTATTTTGGTTGGATGAAATAGTTTTGGCATAGGTGGCATGATCACATGGCTTGATTTACCCTTCATCTCCTTCATTTTTGTCTCCCATGTGACAAATGTCCTGATACTATTCATATGAGTGACTAGAATTATGTCATGTTTTTAATTAAAAAATAATTGTAATATTTCTAAGTGGATTTGGGTATCTTACATGATGATTTGACAATTGCGTAGCACTCTCCCGAGTGTTACTAATCACTCAAAAAATTTCAAAACTATTTATTGCATTATAAAATCATAAATCTTCCAGCGAGTATAATGGTACAATTCGTTTCGTAAAATTTCACTCCTAAATGCCTTAATTAAATAAAAAGACTCTCTCGGCTATTGTTCATTCGGAGAGTTGAAAATGTATTATTGTATTGTAAAATCATAAATATTTAAATTAATCTAATAGTGTAATTTGTTTTGTAAACTTATACTCCAAAGTGCCTTAATTAAATAGAAAGAGGATTCATTACCATAATGGATCGAGATCCAACTGTATTAAATACCAAAACCTAATCGATTGCTTGATTCATAAAATCCTACCGAGATTTTATAAAATTTATAATATCTAAAGAAATTCATCCATTGAATTTTTTTTGAGTCGTTACATACTATCTTATCACTAAGAGTCCAATACTAGTCTTTAGCACATGGATTGCTTATAGTTCTCAAGTCTTTAGTTGCACAATGTGTTTGTTAGGATTTACACAACATGTTATCTTATCCTTAACAAGTATTTGGGAGAGGTAACGTACAGAGACTTCCACCTCACCTTGAAGGGATGGCTAAAAGCTGGTTCAAAAACTTACACCCTAACTTTATTGTCAACTTTGATGAACTAAGCCTCTTATTCTTGACCAAGTTCATAAAAATAGAAGGATAAAAACAATGACATACTTGCTAACGGTAAAGCAAGAAATGAATGAATCACTAAAGGAGTATACAACATGGTTCTTAGATAGAGGATGATCATGGACAACTGAGACCAGGTCACATTAGTTGTTCTCCTTAAAGGTATATGGTTGCATAGCTTGTTCATGGGTGATGTAGTCGAGAGAACACCTTCAATAGTATAAGAATTCATGGACAGAGTGTATAAGTCATGAATGTTGAAGATACCTTGATGGCCTCAACGAGTCTAAGAAAAATGGAAGGTGGAAAAAGTAGGTATTGTTGAATCCAAAATTTCAAGTTTCATGTAATTATATATCTATACATGAATTTTGATGATAACAAATGAATTCAAAGAATAAAAAAGTTTTAAACTCAAATTGCCTACATAATAGAGTCAAGCACGTCAAGAAACCAAACATGAGGAAAAATGGAACAAGTTCAAATTAAAACTCATAGAGTAATGTTGTAAATTTCTTAAAAATTCAAAATTAGGATTAAGGTTTAAAATTAATATTTTATCATAAAATATTAAAATACATGTTTTACATATGCATGAATATTTTGAAAATTAAATTTGAAAAATTTGAAAGATGATTGACTGTCATCTTTCACATATGCATGATCTGATTAAATGTTTGAATTTTGAAAATATTAAAAATGATTGATTGTCATCTTTCACATGTACATGCTTTATTTGAATATTTTCAAGAGTGATTGATACTCTTTTTGATTTATGCAAAAGGTAGACGATTTTATTTGAAAATTTAGAAAATATTAAAGATGATTTATTGTTATCTTTCATATATACATGCTTTATTTGAATATTTTTAAAAAAAATTGATGCTCTTTTTGACTTATACAAAATGTAGATGATTTTGTTTGAAAAGTTTAAAAAGTAAAGTGTACTCCTTTTGTCATATGCAAAAAGTAAAAAAATTGGTTTGAAATTTTTGAAAAGTAAATGATGTTGTTTTTTACAAATGAAAAAGGAAGAAAGTTTTATTTGAATTTTTTGAAAAAGTGAATGATGTTGTCTTTGACATTTGAATCTTTTTAAATTTGAATATGAAGTCTCATATGCTTATAAATAGATCATTTGAGAGTTTCACATTTACAACACCAAGAGCATACAATATTAATTCAAAACTTTCATTCCCTCTTCTCTAAGTATTGAGGCTTGAACCTTGTTCATTTTGAAAGAGATATAGTTTGTGATGTATTGTTCTTATTTCACTCATTGGGGAGTGTTTTCTAATAACCTACCCATTATCAGCTCTCATATCAGTAAAAAAGTATGTATAACCCTTGTGCGTGTAGAAAGTGTTTTATACAGAAAATAGTTGAATCACCACATATAAGATGATTGCAAGTATAGAGGGTATTTTCCACGGATCCTTTGTAGAGGTGTTATTCAAAGGTATAATATGTTTCTATTTCCACTTGAATGAGATTGAATAGTGAATTTAAGAATCTTCAAGAGGTAACTTGAGGCGAGGACGTAGGCAATGGAGCCAAACCTCGTTAACATACTGAGTTTTCTTCTCTCTTACCATTACTCTTTATATTTATTACTGCTTCATATTTTATTTATATTTTATATATTGTGTATTTGATTTATAATTGTTAATTTTTTAAATATAACTCAATTCACCCCCTCTTGTGTTAGTCATATGGGCAACATGTATAAATGTGAGTTACATGAAGATAAGGAAAGGAACAAAGTGCCTCACCCTTTCTCCACACATGCACTGCTCAACATACCTAAGGTGAAAGTGTTTATGCAAGTACAAGGTAGAGCATGAGATCATAGGGAAATCTAGAAACACAGAACCATCGATAGGACAGAGCATAGGAAAATATTCCTTTTTCCATAGGCAATGTGGCCATAATACAAAAAAGTGTCATCCCTTAAAAATGCAATTAGAGGAGATGGTGCAACAATGCAAACTAACAAAATATATGGCTGATAGTCAATTCACTATTGATCACCAACACCATGAAAGGACTATAAATTATGAGAGACCAAGGAACCAAAACATGAAAAGACAGAACAACCACTAAAATCCCAGATGAGCAAATCATGATAGAAGTCCTATGAGAGGATAGGAGGCGATAGAAGCTCGACAAGAGACAATAAATAAAATCTCACCTAGGCACCATATGGGGAAACTAACACCATCTTCAAAGGCTTTCCAAGAGGAGGCCCAACCTTTTTGGCCAAAAGAGCTGACGCAAAAAAGGCACATTACATAAAACTTTACATGGTGGGCAATCCTCAAAAGGCCATCAGGATCAAGGCCTCCCCTCTTTTTCTATGAGATTGTGCTCTAGTTACTAAGGCCTTTTTTTATGACTATGAGATTAGAAATCACCTTGGTACACTTTTCCAATAAGCAAATTTGGTGTTTTTCGATTCCTCACACTCATCCTATAATTCTATCATAGGGCACTCCATTCTAAACATCATGCACACCATCACCTTTAGTTACCATCTAAAGATGAATTTTATGACTATAATATGCAAAGTAAGGGGAGGATGAACTTTATGACCGTAACATTCAAACTAATTAGGGGAGAGCAAGTAAGGGTAAGGAAATGTTATGTACAATCCCTTAAGCTGGTGACTAGAAGAGAAGTAAGGGCTGTTGGCTAAGAGGCATGGCATTTAAAGACCTCCTACTACCTTCAAAACTAATAGACCAAACAGTAGCAAGTAGGGATGAAAGAAACTTGAGACAACGCAAGGGAGCCAAGGTCCTAGAGTTGGTATGTTTGGATCCTAATCATAAAAGTGGGGATTGGATTTCTCTTCCAGCATTAACTAAAACAAGAGTTTGTCCAAATGCTCAAAGCTCACTGATCTATCTTTGCTTGAGGCCATGAAAATATACGAGGAATAGACCTAATGGTAAACAAAACCTAGGCTTTGTAGATTTAGTGGCCAAGGAAATTAGGTAATAGAGATAAAAACCTCTCTACAAAAAAGTATCAAGCAATAGGTAAAAATGTCTATAAGCTAATGCAAGCAGGGTTCATTAGAGAAGTGTACTACCCAAACTCGCTTGTCAAATGCGTTGTTGGTAAAAAAAGAGTAATAAAAGGAGAGAATGTGTGTGGACCTTACAGATTTAAACAAGCCTGCCTAAAGGATAACTTCACATTACCGTGAATTGACTTTATAGTGAACTCTACATTTGGGCACATGTTTCTCAACGTCATGAATTTTTTTCGAATACAACCAAATTTAGCTAAGCCAAATTGACCAAGAAAAGACTATATTTATAACTAACAATGGGTTGCGATGCTAAGACCTCATGTTATTTGGATTATTTGGATTGAAGAATGTGACAACGAGTACCAAAGACTAACAAATAGGATGTTTTGACGGTAGATAAGGCATACTGTAGAAGTGTATTTGGACAATTTTCTAGTAACCATGCCACGTTGAGGACTTGAGGGAAGAATTCCATATTCCATTTCAATGAAGCACAACTTTTTAAAGTGCGCCTTTTGGATATCATCTAGAATAACCCTTGGTTTCCTAGTCTTAAAAAAGGAAATTGAGGTCAACCTGGAAAAGATTAGTGTCATGAGATGGAGACCTCACAGAAACTCAACAATATCTAGCAGCTCGTGTGTGGGTAATGACCCTTAGCTGATTTAGTTATCACACCATAGACAACAGCTTCCATTCTTGAAAGTGTTAAGGAAGATGCAATTCTTGGATGATGAATACAAGACCTCATTCAACCAACTAAATGCCTACCTCATCAACCCTTTGATACTTAGTAAGAACAATGAGGTTTCATATTTGATAAAAACTAGTGTGCCTCCCAATTAGTACCGCTCAAGTGTACCACTTGCCAATTTTTTTTTCTACTTAGTGATTAAGGAAGTGATTTTAAATGTATTAGTGTATTTTTTTATTTTTTAAAATTATTTAAATATATTAAAAAAATGTAACAAAAAAAATGAAAAAAAAAACTCACTGGCAGTCAAATGGAGCGGTGCTACTTAGGTGGCAAACTAGCCAACTTCTTCATATTTATACCTATTGGTCTTACCCTATGTTTTTTTTTTTTGAGAAAATCCTTCATTGATAACATGATTGTCTACATGATCTGTTCATACATTGGAGTTTCCTCCATGTCTACAATGTAATCTGATACATATATAGCTGCTTTTGCTAGACTATGGGTAGTATAGTTGCCTTCTCTATTTACATGACAGACTAAACATGCTTCCAACTTTGTCATTATAGCTTAAGTGTCAATTATAATCATCCCAAAGTTGTTTCCATTTCAATTGAGTTCATTAACAACTAATTTGGAGTCTCGTTCAAGTATAACTTTCCTCATTCACAAATCTAATCCACATTGTACTACTATGCTTGCTACTATGGCCTCTCCTATAAGAGGATTAGGTATTGAGTCTTGTTTTTTCCTCAAGGTAGCTAAAAAGTTACCTTTTTCATCTCTTACTATCATTCTAATTCCTAGTTTATATTGTTTCTTATCAACTAGCTACCACATCTCGGTTGATTTTACAAAAGCCTTGAGGTGAGCATTCCCATGTTACTGCCTTTCTGCTATCTAGAGAAATATACTGCTCATTTCTTGGTTCAGTTGTACATAACTCTAGTTGCATTTGTTTCACTCTATGTAGCACAATTTAGGGATCAATTAAAATGTTTCTAAACACTAACTGATTTCTTTTCCACCAGAGGTTCCATAGTGTTAAAGCTAGCTCTATCATTTCTTGTTTGTCTAACTTGATGAGCATCTCTTCCATTAGCTCCTTTGCACTCTTGTATGACCATTTGCATTTTTGAATTTTCCTAAAACATTGACTCAAAACATCATTAGCTAAAACACACTCCCACAATATATGTTCAATGGTTTTAAGTTCCATTAGACACATTGGACAATTTGGATCATCCAATATATTTCCTTTGTGCAAATTAATCTTGGTGGGCAATATATTTTGACAGTCTCTCCAAAGAAAATTTTTGGCTTCTGAAGGTATGTTAATCTTCCATATTCTTGTCCATTGTTCTTTTTTATTGCTGTTGTAGGAATTCTAGCCTGTTTTTCTATCTTGCAATTTTCCTTGTAAATGAGATTCACTCCTCACTGTAAAACAGCTGTTATTACTGTTCCTCCGTATCAACTTTTCAAGTAGATTACTTTGGTTGATAGGCAATTGCTTGATTAAATCAGTTTCTTGGTTGCAAAACACTACCTTGATTAGTGGAAGATTCCATTCCTTTTTCTCTAACAGAATCATGCTTCTACTTTTGCCTTATCCCCCGAAACTTTATTACCACTTTGAGGTTTATAAGAAGTTGGTTGTGACAGCCATGAATCTGACCATATTCTCACTATTTTCCTATTTCATATTCTCTAATGAAGACTTTGTTGTAGTAACTCCCTTGCAGAAAATATGCTTCTCCATATGTAGGAGGGATGCTTCCAATTTTGGCATTAAGAAAATCATCTTTGGAAAAATATTTGAGTTTCAGCACTCTAGATGATAAAGAGTTAGGATACAAGAAAATTCCCCAACCTTGATTAAAGTTTTCAAAATCTCTAAATCCAAGTCCTTCTATGTATTTTGATTTCCCCATGTTTGACCAACTCAACCAATTCAATCTTTTTTCTTGGTTCATCTGACCCCACCAATATCCTTTCATCATGTTGTTTGTTGCCTCAATAAAGTTTCAGGGAGTTTTAAAACTCCCATTGAATAGGTGGGAATAGCTTGGATTACAGATTTTAGCATAATTTCTCTCCCTGCTTGTAATAAAAATTTGTGTTTCCAATTACTCATTTTTGCACTAACCTTGTCTAGTTTAGCTTTGAACTTCTTACTTCTTGATCTGCTTACCAAAATTGGAAGGCCTAGGAATTTTTCCTATGAATTTCTGACTCTAATCCCTGCCATCCTAGCGATACTATTTCTAGTTAAGGTGCTAGTATTTTTACTGAAAAAGAGAGAGGACTTATCTTTGTTCATTCTCTGACCTAATGCTTCCTCATAATGTTTAACAATCTTCATCGTCTTCCTCCATTCTGAATCCGTTGCTTGACAATATAGCAAACAGTCATCTGCAAAGAACAGGTGACTGATGTGTAGTTTCCCTCTAACTATTGGAAGCTCTATAATCTGCCTTGTATTCTTTGCCTTCTTGATCATTTGAGTGAGAGCCTCTGAGCATATAAAAAATAGATCGGATGATAGTGGATCACTATGTCTAGTTCCACAAGTTGGTTTAAAACTGCGTTGAGTGATTCCATTGATTAATAAGGAATATGAAACTGTTGTGATACATCTTGAAATAAGATTAACCCATCTTCTGTTAAAACCTATTTTTTCCATTACAACCTCAATAAAAGACCACTCTGATATGTCGTAAGCTTTACTTATGTCCATTTTAATAGCCATGTATCCTTTGGAACCCTTCATGCATTGAATGCATAGCTTCATATGCAACAATCACACTATTTGCTATCATTCTTTTGGGTATAAATGCAGTTTGGGTTATTGAAATTATGCTATTTAGAATGTTCTTCAATCTGTTTATAATTGCTTTGGCCATAATCTTGTACATCACATTACACAAACTTATTGGTCTGAATTATGTTACTGCAGTGGAATCTTTGACCTTTGGGATTAATACTATGAATGTCTCATTGATATAGTTGTCCCAATTGTTTGTGTTAAGGGCTTTAGTAATTACTTGACATATTTCATTTCCTATTGTTTCCCAATTTTGTTAAAAAAAAGCAATTGAAAACCCATCTAGATCTAAGGAGCTCATTGGGTTCATATTAAAGCTGCTTCTTGAACTTTTGCTAATTCAAATTCCTTTAGTAGCTTTTGGTTCATCTCTTCTATGACCAGCTTTGGCATTGTCTCTATACACTCCTATTGACCCTCTAGATTTGAAGTAGAGAACAAGTTTGTGAAGAATTCTTGAAAATCTTACTAATGCCTTGTGAGGAAGTTTGAAGCTGCCCCTCTCCATCGTAGATCCTATTAATAGTATTGATCTTGCACCTTTGAGAAGCACACTTGTGAAAATAACTTGTGTTTCTGTCTCCCTCTTTAAGCCATCTTTGTTTAGACCTTTGTTTCCACTTCACTTCTTCTTGTTCTAATCTCCAATTGATTTGCCTTTGAATCTGTTTGATTTCTTGAATTTCAGAACCTGTATTCCTTGCTTGAAAATATAAAATCTTTTCTTGTTGCTCCTCGATTGTCTTAGAAGTTTCATTTTCTTTGTTCTTACTCCAGTTGATTAATCATATTTTGCAATTGTGAATCTTGTCTTTCAAACCTTCTAAAGAGTTTGCACTTCTATTTTGAGTTTGCCAAGTTGTTGAATTAAATCTTTGCAGTCTTTGTTAAGACCCCAACTATATTCATATCTAAACAATCTTTCTTTCCTTCTTGCAGGATGTCTCTGAGTATCCGTAAATGTTAATAGAGGATGATGATTTGAAGAGCTTTTTACTATTGTGGTAACCTCTATTGATGGAAACATAGTAAGACAAGTAATGTTAGCACATACTCTATCTAATCTTTCCTTGGTAAAGTCTGATCCCTCTCTATTGTTAGACCAGATATGTTTGAGTCCCTTATAACCCATATCATTTAATTCATAATTTTGCAAGAATTGCCTAAATCCTTGCATCTGAGCATAAGATCTTTGAGGCCCTCCCCACTTTTCATGTTGGTAAAGAATTTCATTGAAATCTCTCATATACAACCAAGGTCTCTGATTTGTAAGTTGTAAACATTTGAGAAGCTGCCAACTCCCTTATCTTTTTGTTGTTACTGAGTGGCCATAAAAGCCTATGACAGTCCACATCTTGCCAAGTTTTGAGTCATTAACTATAACAGAAATATGATATCTGATATAAGCATCAACCTCTATATCTAAAGCCGAATGCCACATCATTGCCAACGCTCCACTACTCCCTTTTTCATTAACTGTGAAGCTCTTGTCAAAACCAATGTTATTCCTAATTCTTTCCATCATTTCCCTTGAGCTCTTAGTTTCAATGAGGAAGAGGATATCTGGGCTCTTTTGCTTTACTAAAAAATGAAGCTCTCGAACTATTCAAGGGTTCTTGGGAACCCTCGACAGTTCCATGTTATGCACTTCATTAAAACTGGTATGGCTACTCAGTAGCCACCACTATTTGTTCCTGAATTTGGTTCCTTTTAGGATTGAGTTCTTCTTTCTATCTTTTGTTTGTCAATTGTAGGTTCTCACTTTCTGTTGTTTCTTTCTCCCTTTTCCTTCCTCTTATGACAACTTTGCTTGTGTGATCAGATTCCATCTCCTTTGTTGTTGAAAGGTCTATTGCTCTTGCTCTCCTCTTCCAACTTATAGGTTTCTGAACCACCTGCTCAATTTGCATCGGATTACTTTTAGCCAACTCTGGGATAATCTTTGAGTTGTTTATGTCTTGCTTACTCTCTTTGGAACTTAAATTTGGATTCCTGACTTTTCCTTGAATTTCTTCCTACCCTTTTGATTCCTTAAGCCTCGCTTCTTGTTGACTTCTTGTCTATTCTTGTATAACATCATCTTGCTTTTGTTGTTCAAGATAGCATTTTCGTTTTCCTTTATCCCTTTCTGCTACAGCATTATTAAGGCTTCTAGAAATTTGATCATATGTAGTTTCATTAGGATTCTCCATTTGAATTACTTAGTTACTTGTAGGGTTACTTAAGATTCCACTACTTTGTCTTTCTTCACTACCTGAATCATAGTGCTGATTTCTAAGAACCATCCCTTCTATTCTTTTTTCACCATTGCCCATTAACTTGAAAGTTGTGGCCCTCAACCACTTGCCATATTGGTTTTGTTTTGATTCTGTAGAATTGATTCTTGTCTTTTCCATACCACAAACTTGATCAATATGTTTGATAACACCACATTGAAAATAGAATATTGGTAGCCTTTCATATTTAAAATCTACCCAGATTTATTTGCCTTTAACTCTAACTAATTTTCCACGAGGTATAGGCTTTGTAATATCCATATTGACTCTTATCTTGAGATATTTTCTCCACCCAATTCTATCTTCATCCGCAACAACGGTTAGAACTTTTCCTAGTGAGGAACCAATTTTTTTACCTCCATCCACTATCATGACTGCTAAAGGTAGACCATGTAATTGGATCCAAAAATATTCTAAAAATATTCTTGAATAAGTTCATCTCATTAGGGGGAGTACTTTTGTCAAAAAGATATATACAGATTAAGTGTTTATCGAAGGTGTTCTACCATTTAATTCTCTTTCAATATCAACATCTCTTTGAAATTCAACTAAGAATTTATGATGTCCCACCTTTTTAAAACAGATTGAACCCTCATGGTTCCAAACTTTGGGCAAGGTTGCTTTAAAAGCTTCCTTTAAGCTATTGTCCATCAAAATTTGAAGAGTAAGACATCTTTGAGCCTTGGCATCTGCTCGTTTGATATCATCCACTGAAAAACTCACTTCATCTTTCTCAATTTCTGTTATTTTGAAACCTTCCCATAGCTTAGTACTTCTGCCATATTTATATGTTGTAAACTATCATATTCTTTAAGCAAATTTTGCAAACTCTACTCCATTGCCTCACCCTTCTCAAAAGGAAAGGACACTCACCTTAAGTCAAAAGGGAAGAACCATTTTGTGCATATTGCAGTCTTAGAAAGGATGACAGTGTGGATCCAACACTTCTTGCCGAATTTGCCATTTGGTAATTCCAAATGTTAAATGGTATCAAATCTAGCAAATTCGGTGTCGGAGGTACAACGGCCAGACAACCACCATTTTTTAAAAAGTTAGATTCTATTAGTTTAAATTTTAGTGGATGAAATCTAATGTATGTTTATTTTATCATTTATTAAAAAGCATAGGTGTCACGTTTATATTGGAGGATGTACACCAACTCTTGTTTTTGAAGTTAAATTCATTATAAATTGAGTTATAAAATAATTATAAAAAAAATTATAACGGTCTCATTAATATAGTTTTATAAATTATATATTTGTTGATAAATAAGGGCTATTCATTATTTTTTATTATTATTCTTACGTCATTATATAATATACAATAAAGGATGTTGTTATGTCCACAGAGAAATCTTCTACCAATCAGTTGAAGGTTTTTTTTTTTTCCTTTTCACATTTTTTTCACATTTTTTTCACTATTTAAATATTTTTTAAAAATAAAAAATCACATATTCATTGAAAAACTCATACTTAATCACTAAGAAAAATAAAATTTTAAAAAAATTAAACAAAATTTCTTTAAAAAAATTTTAAAAAAATCGGGAGAAGATTTCAATATAAATCCTATGTGAAAGTAGAGTTTTACTACAGTAAAATGATAGGAAAATTATTGAAAAAATTTATTTGTAAGTCTAATTATGCATTAATATGTATACTAATATATTATGATTGGTTAAAAAATACATTTTATTAAAAATAGTGCTAATTTAAATTTTAAATATGAAATAATTAGTATCGATATATAAATTTATATGCGACTTTACTTATATGTAATAAAATTCAAAATTAATTATTTATATTTTAATTATTCCATGCAAGATAAAATAATAGAGAATGATAATTGATAAAGTAAAATATTTTAATTAAAAAAATTATATAAAATTAAATTGACGTTAAATTATAAAATTATTATGTTTATAAAAAAAAAATTATAAAATAACACTAATTTATAAGATTATTTTACCTAATCATTTCGTAAACTTCAACTTTATAATTATTCTCCCTTTCAAAAAAAAAAAAAACTTTATAATTATTCTCCGGTGTTGGTTATTTCACCGTCTTGCAAGACAAGCAAAAAGATAAATGATTACTTGGTCTGGTTTTTCTCTTTGCTAAATACCGTTTCCAACTTTCAGAGTACCATTTTGGTATGTAATTCTGAACTAGCAGCACTTAGAGCCGTCAGTGAGAGGAAGAAACGCAGGGGAAGAGAGAAGATGGGGGAAGCCATATGTAGATTCTTAGCTTTCGTTTCGTATGCCATCACACTTACGTCTGCCACCGTTTTTATCAATCCCTTGCACGCCTCTTTCCCCGACCTTCCTGCTAAATATGGTAACTATTTTTTTTCCTCTCTCCCTTTCGTGTTTGTTTGGCTGCTGAGAAAACATGGGTAACCTGGCGAAAATAAATTGATGACTCTTACCTACATTGGGTTGCTGGGTGTTCTTATTACCCATTAGTCGGCAAGAAACAAAACCGACTTTACTCTAGCCTTTGCCCAAATTCCACTGTTCGCTTCAATTTAGGCCATTCAAGAATTTCCGCGAGAAAGCCGCTTCAGAAAAGAAGACGGAGGCTGTTATGGACGTATTTGATTGAGCGAACTCTGTCCGAAATCACATGTCATATCTAACGTTACTTTGTTTAAGATTTATAAATTTATTTGTTTTCTTGGAAAATATACAACATTAAGTGGTTTTTTTTTTTAGCTGTTGCTATCAGTAGCTCTGGTGTATGTGGAGCATTGCACGTAGCAGATCCTCCGGACGCTTGCTCTGCACTAAAATTTGGTGTTCGATCCAATGAAACTGAAGAAACGAGATTGGCTCTGATAATTAGGGGTGGATGCACGTTCGAGGGTAAGGTCCGAAACGCTCAAAATGCCGGCTTTCGTGCCGCGATTGTCTATGATGATCGAAACAAGGGAAATTTGGTGTACAGTGAGTCTTATTGTCCCTTGAATCCTCTCTTTGTTGCTTTTCGTTTATAACGGACCGAATTGATGTACTACTGAATTGATTGGAATTTCGTTTTATCAATATATTAATTTCGTGTTTCTAAAATGCATAGGCATTTGGTTTTATACAATTATTGTTTCTAGGCAAATGTTTCTTTTGAATATTAATCTCTAATGTTTAGACTTTTTTTGTTTTCTTCTCGGAGAAATGAATTGAATAGACACCATAAAGTCCCTCTTTTTGATTGGCAAATGATATAAATGGAGGCTTAAAATCTTAGGAGATATAGGCATGCAACTATTTCCACTGAAACGAATGGTGAAGTTTGAGCTATTTTGGATGTCTGGCTGTCTCTTGTTTGCAGTGATGATAAACCCTGGAAACATTACGGTGCATGCAGTTTTTGTTTCAAAGGCAACTGGTGAAATTCTAAATAAGTATGCTCAAAGGGAAAAAGGCGAGTGCTGCATCTTCTCATCGCATTATGAATCAGCATGGACGGTGTTGACAATATCTTTGATCTCTTTTACTGTCATATGTGCTATTGTGTTGTTAGTCTTCTATACGCCCAGACGCTTATTGTTTGCGCAAACGATGTATCTTCGCTCTAAAAGTGTGGATACTGAGACTGTGGAAGCTCTACCCTGCTTCACATTTGGCTCTGCACATCCCAGGCATTGCCATACCAATGAAACTTGTGCCATTTGCCTGGAGGATTACAAAGATGGGGAAATTCTTAAAGTTCTGCCCTGCCGACATGGTAGGACTCTAGCCACTTGATTTAGATTATGAGCAATTACAGTTGAGTTTTATTGCCAGTCTTGCATCATACGGTGGCATACTTTTTCTGGAAATCTATGGAGTTCATAGGCTATCGTGGCATGTCGATGCTCTTGGGAATGCTACTATCCAAAACTAGATTACCAAGCATAATGTTGCATACTTTTTTACCTAATGATCTTGTATGTCATGAGCTGGAGCTCTCGTAAGTCACTTCAATCATAAGAGTACCACATAGGTTTAGAGAGGAAGAACTAGAAGAAGCTTTCTGAAGGAAAAAGGATTGAACCATTGAGCTTGTCATTGAACCACCATCACCCTTTACAATACAGAATTTCATATAGTTAGAAATATTATGCACTTGCACACGTTCAGATGTAAATCTTTTTCTGTTTATCATATGCTGCCACATTCTTTTGTTGGTTATGATTTTATGAAGCAGAGACAGTTCACATTTGGTACATCATTCCATCCAAACTGAGAAGTACATTTTGTATAAAGTCATCTTTCTAGACATCCAGAGTTTTTAGATGCAGCTAATTAACTCGAACTCTTGTTACAGAATTTCATTCAAGCTGTGTGAATTCATGGTTGACTAAGTCAGGGACATTCTGTCCAGTGTGCAAGCATGATTTAGGAACCAAAAGTGCACATTCTGAGGTAAGTTAAGTTGTAGTTTTAGTTTTAATGGAGCAATGTTGATTTTTTTATTGAATATTTCAGGCAGAATTAGCATCGTACATTTTCTCTCTATTCAGATCATCATCTGTTGCTAATTGGACTGATCAAAAAACCATTTTGTTGTTAATTTGATTTGTTAATGGTACATTACATTTATGGTGTGGATGGTCTGAGTCTGCCACCCAAAAAATTCTGTAATACATGTCATTCAAATGATGCCGTGTTAATTTCAAGGCTTGGCTATCTATACTTGCATGCTGCTCATACTCCATTGTTTCATGCTGTGACTCTAGATCTCTTTGATGACTCACATACTGAAAGCCATCTTGTAACTTCATTTCATTCAAATGATGCCGTGTTAATTTCAAGGCTTGGCTTTCTATACTTGCATGCTGGTCATACTCCATTGTTTCATGCTGCAACTCTAGATCTCTTTGATGACTCACATACTGAAAGCCATCTCGTAACTTGTATGGAAAGTTTTGAGCATAGTTCTAACCTGGTAGATCACTTGCACTACTTGGCATGAAAAGATGGACACCATTCTATTGCCTTTGAGTTAAATCTGGTGAAAAATAGTTTTGGTGGGATAAAGATAAACTAGTCAATCCAAGCCTTTAACTGAATTCTTAAAGGAAATTTAGGAGCCCTGTAATCAGCAAGATTTCAAGACCAAACATATATTGTTCGATTGTGTTCACATACTCCACCTTACATGGGAATCCTGATGCGGCTATATGAGCTATTAACCGCAGGTTGATATAAGTCAATGTATCGAGTTGCATTGGCCATTTTTATCTATAATCCGATAAATTAATGACAATCAATTTTCTACCAGCCATAAACTTAAAATGGGCTGAACATTCTTGCTATCTGTGTCAAGATTTATTTTTTGATCAACTTTATGTGTCAAGATTTATAGTTATGGGAGGATCGTGTTTTTGTCCTTCCATTCCTAATATACCAAACAATTTTAATATTTGCTTCTTGCCCGCCAGACCTGGGAATCGAGGTTTCAATCAATGATTGTAAACGCTTGTTAAACATGAAATGGTAAACAACTTCTGTTTCCTTACAAGAGTAGGTGATACATGGAGTACCCAAGCAATGGTTTTTATACTGTTAAGTTCTTGGCCTTGTGGATCTATTAGGATGGTAGGTCTTAGATAGTAAACGATGCTGGTAATACTTCTTAGCTTTTAGGCAGACAAAAGTAGTGTAATCTGTATATATATAAATATATACATATATATATTTATATGTGTGTGTGTGTGTATTTTTATTGGCACCAAGTGTCCAAGAACAAAGTCTCCACTAATTCCAGGGGTGCACAGGCCCTCGACAAGGAGTTTACCGCAAGTGCACCTTAGGTAATTCAAAGGTTCCCCCCGGTCCAATGGCCCCTAAAAATTGTAAACACCCAAGAGGATTCGAACCTTGGACCTAGAGGGAGCATACCACCAAAACCAAGGCCTTTATTACTTGAGCCAACCCCTAGGGGTTAGTGTAATCTGTCTATATTCCCTTACATATTACTAAATGAAAGGTGATTTGTTCCTAGATTCTCTCTCCTGCTTTGGGACAAATTGGTATGGCATTGTACGTGGTGCACACCATAGTGAAATTTAGCCTTTTTCTTCTCGCAGGTGAATAAAGGAATTTGAATACCAAATCAACAAGGGAAATGAAGATTAGTCTAGTTTTGACATCAGGTACGTAGCTCATCTCTTCCTCTTATGTTAAATTTAGACCGTTTCTACTCTAAAAGATGGAAACGTGCAAGGTTTTGGCCATTCACTTCAATTAGTAATGTCACTTCCCCAAGCCCATTATTGTCTTGATTTTTTGCTTGTGTTTTCTAGAAATAATTTCTGTTTGCCTTTCCAGGGTGTTCGCTGTGCAGCAAGATGATCCTATGAACTCTATTGGAAGTTTCTTGAGAGAACTCTGGATGATTTCCTTGAGTACTTCGTTTTTTGATATGTGAATAACAGCCAATTATGTTATAATAGGATGTTAGCGACCAATATGTACATTAGTGTTTGTGATATATACATAACAGAACATAGAAATATTGACCATTACATATTTAATGTAAATTTCAGTTTGTATCATATTCCTGATGACGGATGCTAATATTGCTCTATAATGTTAAAAAACCATTAGCAGTTAGTTAATCAGCCAATAGTGGTCAATATTAGCCAGCCCAATCATGGGGGGTGATGAACTAATCATGGATGGTTTTATTATCAGCATAGTGGGGGATAGAGTTCCAAAAAATATGATCAATTCATTCTATCAGCTTCAGATTTGTTATATTGTATTGATATGGATGCCAGAAGCTTCCTACCTGCTTCAAGCTCAAATACAGGTGCTTTTCTTGTCATTCTCAGATTTAAGAAACTTCAGTGCTTTTATTCTTTGGATGGTTAACATGCTCAATCACAAGGATTAAAATTTTTTTAGTAATACTAGATACAGTTCTAGGGTGTGCAAGTCTCATGCAATTCCTTTGGAAAAAAGCAGGGTCCATAATGAAAAAGTGAGTTTTTTCATCTGGGTTCTACATGTCCCACATTTTTTCAAAAGGACTTCGCACTTGCAAATTCTTGGACTATACAAATTATTTTCCCATTTTTCATGCCACCACCCCCACCATGTTTGATTTATCTGTTCTGTTAGGAAGTATTTGCAAACTTGATGCAATTGACTACTCTTTGTGGATACTACTTCTGGCTTTTACTTGAATTACAGGAATCATAATTTGACACTCTTTTTAAGAAAGAGTATCCAGACAGATTTCGCAATTTTTTGTCAGAAGGTTTGATTGGATTGCACAGGATGCAACAGGCTCATCTTAAGGAGATACAAAACACAGTTATATTTCTATTGGAACAATACTGCTCTGAACATTTGATTAGAAATACATGGCTTCATCCAAGATATAAAAGACATGGCATTGGACATACAAATAGAAACCAAAATAGTTTTGCAAGCTGGAAATTCTGAGCTAGGTGCTTATTAAAAGAAAAGGAAAACAAGTACTGCCTAATTGCAAACGTGCCTCATAAGTTATACATAGGGTTGTCAAAGTTGGGTCAGATCTCTGTATGCAACTGCTGATCTTCTTACCACTACAAGTTTATTAAAACCAAGTTAATCACATATTTTCAACAAGTCAATAAGTTGGTCGGATTTCATATCTCAAGATATATACATATATATATATAGCTTGTATCTTGTTGCTGTTCTTCGTTCAAATCATTTAAAAGACATTGTTTAGGAATTTCTAGATCTTTGTAATCTATCAGCCTTTCTTCTTTAATTTTAAACAATTTGAGAGACTGATTTAAACGAAAGATACAAGCATTTGAGCATGGGAGGGAGGGGGTTATCTTGCCTGGGTGGAGGATGGTTTTCCTGTGGAGAAGCCAGAGGCTGAGCTCTGATTGCATATATATCCTCCATTTGTAGTCTCCTGTATTAGAAAAGGATTGGGAGAAGTTTTTAAGTATTCACATCAGTGAGCAAAATACAGATTGGTCTGTAATTAATTTAGTTTTTCATGTGGCGAAGTTTCTTTTGGGTAACGAGGCCTCAAATATTATGTGAATAGTAGTGAAAAATTAATGATAATTATATATATATAGGGGTGAGGAGTTTTTCAACCCAAGTTTTCTATTTAGAAAATTGGATTATACGTCGTCAGGCTATTAGGTTCTTAGCTAATGATGAAATATTGAATAATAGTTAAAAATAATAATAAAATAATAAACAGTAATAGAGTATTCTCATAATACTCTAATACCCAAATTAGCTCTAATAATAATTCTTCACAAACTTTTTTAGCAATGTTTTACAGATCTAAATTTGGTTTTGCTTTGACCTCCTTTAAATATAGCTAGAAATAAATAAATAAATAAATAATGAAAGAGATAGAGAAATATTGTTATTTATCTTAATTTTATCATCTGCAGTCAAATATATTAATATGAGTTTATATGACACGTTTTAAATGATTGTTATTTAAGTGTTAGACAGACAATTATTTAGAATTTATTACGTATAATTGAAAATAACAAAATATAAGACGAAGATTCAAATCAATTGCTGCTTTGGCATCTGTTGGCTTTAACTTCTTGATGAATTTAACGAGATACCTATATTTTATCCCTTGGACTATTATTTATTGAGTAACGTTAAGTACAAGATTTAAATAGACCAGTTACGTACAAGCCATTTGTAAAAAAGTGGGCTTTTCCTTATAAAAAAATAGTTTTTTAAGTATGATCTACTTTTTTTCTAAAGATTTGCATGAGATTTATTTATTTAAAATTTATATAAATTATTTTTTAAAAAAATTTAGTTGTAAGTATAATTGTGTACTAATATGTGTATTAATATAATGTGATTAGTTAAAAAGTAGATTTTATCGAAAACAGTATTAAATTAAATTTTGAATGTGAAGGAATCAGTATTGATATATAAATTAGTACGTAAATTTACTTATACATAATAAAACTCTTATTTTTTTTTGTCTATTTTGCATTGTGACATGTAAAGAGCTTATAGGTCAGATGGCATAAGACCTAATCTCTAAAAAAAAAAAAAAAAAAAAAAGGGTTTTAAATTCGATTCCTCTTCAAATTTTTCAATATCGTAAAAATTATTACTCGGCACTCCGTTTCGTGATAGAAGTTGTTGAGTATGACATTGGCAATCTGGTGGGCCAACTGCTGAATGAACTTTTGAGTGTTCTTTTGAAGGAGTTCTTTTTATGGGGAAAGCAAGCTCATACTATCCGCTGGGGCCAACTAAAACGCTAAAATGCGCGTGAAACTTTTTATTTTATTAAAAGAGAAATGTTTTTGTTGCGAAGGAAAATTAATGTGATTTAATGTAATATATTCAATTATGTATTTATTTTTATAAAATTTATTTATAATTATATCACTTCTTTTCTTAGAATAATGGAGTAAACAGTTCTGGCTAAAAGTATTAGGATTGATTTATCTATATGTAAATATAAACACATATTTGCATAACTGATTATTAAATTGACTATATTGGATTATAGTGGTGAAAACCAACCCTATTGGCGCGAGTTTTTACCAAAACCAACGCTTATCGATAGAGGGGATTTTTATGAAATAATTGACCATACCAATCGATGGGGACAAGAAATACTGACCGTATCAACTATGACGGTTCTCTGGCAATTCTCAGTCGGTTCTAATTCCTCCTCGCAGCAAGGTTCGTTTGAGAGAGAAACTATTGCAGATGAGGGAGAGAAGAAAAAAATTGAGAAGAATATGATCTTAAATCAAAACGATGACAATGTCGTTTCACTTGTACAATATCAGTCGGTTTGGGAGTTTATGTTAGTTCTAGCTATTTTCTAACGTCGGTTGACTAGTTCTCCACCAATTTGGACCCGTTCCTGACTCCAGTGGTTGATCTCTGTTGGCAAAGGTCGGTCCGGCCAGTTCCTATTTACCCCTATTAGATTATGCATATGGAAATATTTTCATATCCATGAACAATGTCAATGCATCTTTGGATATACACTATTTACTCCTCAAATGCCATTTTATTAATTTTTTTTTCTTTCCTTTCACCCTATATCTCTCACAACCCTTTCTTCTTCTCCCTCCCTCAACAACACAACAGAATATTCACTTTCACCTTCACCTTCATTTTATTATTATAATATATTATATTTTTTTATCATTTAATTATATTTTTACTATAATATATAATAAAATTAATGTCAAATGTAAGTAATGGATGCTAATTGTAATATATATATAAAATTTCATTTTAAAAAAAAACAATAAATAAGATTTTATTATTATTTTGACTCAAATATACATAATTTAACGTGGGAGTTTATCCTGAATGACAAAAACAATCTCCAAAACATGTGATTCTACATTTGCATGTAAAGAAACCAATGTTAAAGGTTTATTGTTACATAAAAGGTCTTTGAGGAACGTATTCTTGGAAGAGGAATGCTATACTTCAGCTACTATTTACCCTACACCCTACTCCCAACATGGATTTTTTTTTTTTTTTTTTTTTTCCTTCTTAAAATGCACGTTTTGAAGAATGGAGGCCATTACAAATTTGAAGCCTGCCTTGCCCCTCCCTCTACCCAGCACCCCATGTCACCCCTTCTTTTGCCTAGCACCGCCACGTGTTTACCCCTCCTTCTACCAAATCCCTTGTCGCCCCTCCCTTTGCTCAGCACCCCACGTCGCTCTTCTGTCTATCCAGTGTCGTGCCACATTCGCCCCTCCCTTGACCCAATTCCTATGTGGTGGTAAACAGGATGATGGGTAGAGTTTTTCATTCTTGGAATGATGGAAAAAGACGATATCTAGAGTTTGTGGATACGAAGGTTCTAATTTTGAATCGATAAGAGAATCTGTTCGTTCTTTCTCCAATTTCTTTCATAGAAATTTTTTAATAAAAAATACATTTAGTATTTTATAATAAAAGAAATTCAATATATATCATAAATTAATTAGGTCAATTTATAAATTTATATTTTATAAGATTTATTTGCGCCTATAACAATACTCTCTTTTTGTTAAAAAGTTATAAAATAAATAAATTGACGTAACAGTAACACGAAGCACCACCATGTCACTATCTACGTAAAAGACATGCGTAAAATGTAGATACGCATGTATAGGGCGGCTGTACCAAAACAAAGTAAATTCATACCTAATCCAATAAATTAATGCATAGCCTCCCCTCCCCCAACGCAAAGGCCAAGATAATTTCAGCAAGAAGGTTGCAAGTTGCTGCAACATTATTTGTCTCACTAGATGGTTCAGTCCCCGTGATTAATATTTAATAATGTGTATAAATATTATATAATTATTTAAAAAATCTATTATAAAAAAATGAGTAATAATATATACAATTATAGAATAAGCAAGTAATTATTTTAAAAAAGAATGAAATTTATTATTAAATAATTAAGTTTTTTTTAGATCTTTTATTTACTTACTTTTTTTTTAAATAATTACGCGGTACTTATTTACTTCACAACTATAAATATTTTTTATATATGTTCCATATTTATTTATTTTTTTCAAAATGATTACCTTATATTTATATACTCTATAACTGTAAATATTATTTTTTAATATTTAATAATATTTAAATCAATTATGATTTAAAAGAATTATGTGAATATTAAACACTGCCGCATCAACCAAAAAATAAAAGTAAAATAGCAATATAGGTTTTAGCATCGTTCTTTAGCAATACTTTTTTTATTTATTTTTTACGTAGGTAATTGACGGAGAGAGTTTGAGCAATACAACTTATAATCCGGAGATATGGTATATTGAGTAGTAGTGGACGTTTGTGTATCATATATATTTTTTTTAAAAAAAGTAAAAAACAAAACAGAGTCGGTGCAGATTTACAAAAGCACTGCTATGAATCGCAAAATATAAAGAACTAAAGTTCTTCTTTCGTTCTTTTCCAGGTGATTCAGATCGACTTTTCATGGGAAAGAGACCACGGTCGGAAAGTGAGAAAGACATAGGCACGTTGACAATTGCAAACATGCATCGCATGGTCGTGATGTGATATCATGTTATGGGGCCCATTATGCCCAACTGCCTCATGACACCCCATTAACGTGTTCTTAAATTCCTTGTTGATACGGTCTCAGACTTTGGCACAGCAAAGCCCACCAAACCCAATTGTTACCATTAATTGCCGGCGATGAGCTCTGCATCCAGGAGACGACTGGGTCTATCATCTTTTTTTGTTTTGTCGAAGCTTTGGAATATCAGATACCCGCAAGGAAAACTGGTTCAAGGTTTTTGGGTTTGAGCTAGAAATGGAAGGAGAGATGAAGGAAGGACGATCCTTGACTGAGACCCCCACCTGGGCTGTTGCAACCGTGATCACCATCATGGTTGTTTTTGGGTTCTTCTTCCATGGCTTTTTGAAACGCTGTGGAAAGGTGCATTGGCCACCTCTCTCTCTCTCTCTCTCTCTCTCTGTGCCTTTCCTTCTTAAATCTTGAACTTCGTTTGGATGTTTTACATGCTGCTTTGTTCACTTTCAAATGTTTCATTATGATATTTGGTATGCCTTTACCCTCACGCCCATTCTCTCTCTAGCAGTGGTTAAATAAAACCAAGAGAAAACCTCTACTTGCTGCCCTGGAGAAGATCAAGGAAGGTTAGCAGTTGAGTCTTTTAAGATGGGATTTGTTTGATCTCTTCCATATTTCATGAAGCTTGTGAAATTTTGGTTTTACCATTTGGTTGTTTTCTGCAAGCAGAGCTAATGCTTTTCGGGCTTCTGTCACTGTTGATGGGCCATTGGATTGTTTTTGTGGCTAAGATTTGTGTGAAATCGTCTGTCATGAGCAGCCGATTTTATCCGTGTGCATTGGAGGATGATCTCCGAAAAGTAGAGCACATTCTTGTTTCAGGTTCAAAATATTTGAATCACTCCGTTGTCAGAGAGCAGGTGAAAAGTGGGCTGCATGGTCATTGTCCTGAGGTCGTTTCCACCCTGCACATTTTGAATTTTGGATGCTTAGATAAATACTGTTTTTAATTAATCGGCAGTTTGTTCTTTAGGTATCTAGTTATGCAATTCTAGTTACCAATGCGTCCCAGTAACCCGACAATTTGTTTATCCTTGTCTTCATTTGATAACATCCTCTACAAATGCAATTGCTATTTATTTTCAGGGTCATGAATCATTTGCTTCTCATGAAAGTCTTGAGCAGCTTCATCGTCTTGTATTTGTTCTTGGCATTACCCATGTTTCTTACAGCGTTTTTGCCATTGCGATGGCCATGATTAAGGTTGACATAGCTCCTCATCATATTTGTTTCGTTAGTTCTCCTTTGGGGCTCAATCTCCATTAAATGCACAATAATGACTATGATTCAATTCATGTAGATATACAGCTGGAGGCCATGGGAACATGAAGCCAAGTCTATGGCTATTCAGAGCTTACAAGGTGCAAAATTTTCTGCCTGCGATTATAATGACCTTAATTGTCCATCATTTTATAGCTGAATGATAAGGTGGGAGGCCTTACACAGATTGGCATTTTGTACAATAATTTCTTGAATTCTAGACACTCCACTAGCCACGTCAGACAATACAAGAATGAGGAGACTATCTACTTTCATTTCTCATCGCACATCCCATCCATGGAGCCAGCACACAGTTCTTGTTTGGCTGGTATTCTCTCTCTCCCTCTCTCTCCCTTGCCTAATTTAAAAGCTACGTGGCGATCTTGTTTTTTGTTTTTTTTTTGTTGAGAAACAGATTTTTAGATTTACTTTGGGATTTGCAGAACTCAAATCCAAGTACAACTTGGCCATATCTCAAACAACCAAATGAATTAATGATGCAAAAAATTTCAGCTCCTCTTGTTGCATCCATTTGCTAAATTCAATTTTCAGTTCCATGGATCTGACTATCAATAAACACAAACTAAAAATTGCTGAAGCAGCAGTAGCATCCTTAGATACAGAAGGAGATAATATTGGGCCTTATAGTTGAACTTCGACCATTATAGGTGCTCCATACATATTTGTACAGAGAAGATAGCTCAGTTTAAGATGCTTAGAGAAAAGCCCATACTTTCTTATTGCTCGTAGCTTGACAACGGATTCTCTTTCATTCTTGGTTTTCTTGGAACCTGTATGTATCTGCATTTGCGGAAGTGAGTTTAGACTCAAATTGCCTAATTTTGCAGCTTTGTTTCAGCCGCCAGTTCTGGACTTCTATAAATCGAGCTGACTACATGGCCTTGCGTTTAGGCTTCATTACAGTATGTTTTCTCTGGTCTAAATGGAATACCTTGACCTATATCTTTCAATCAAGGAGATTTTTTAAATATGCAGTATCTTTATGCTTCTATATATATGTTAGTCATTAATTCTATTGAAAAAAGAAGTCAGTAATTCTATAGTTATTCATTACAGTTCCATTTTGGCTATATTGACATTATTCTCCACTTTCAAAAAGTCAAAATGCAGAGAATATTCACCTTCTCACTATACCATTTTTATCACAAGCAATTACAAATTTCATTAGGCGAAGAAACAAAATACAAACTTCCTTATAATATTCATCAGATAATTTAGAACCATTGATTTGAGAAATAATACATATTCTTTGAATGTCATTGCCTTAATAATTCCTGCTTGGTCAATCCACATTATTTTTCTGGGGCAGAGGGATTAGCACCTAAGAGGTCAGAGGATTCTAAAGAAAATGAATAATGTCATGTTCTGTTGCGATATTTGCACTTATTCGGTCATTGTTTTGCATTCTTATTCCATCTTCATTTCTTATATTGCAAAAAAAAAAAATCAGGCAGTAAAATGGTCATGAGAGCAAGTTTGCTCGTCTAACTTTCTTGTTCTTATTTCTTCCTTTGTAGACTCATCAACTTCCTCTATCATATGATTTCCATAATTATATGCTTCGAAGTATGGAGGACGAGTTTCGTGATATTGTTGGAATGAAGTATGACCTGCTCACCCTGCTTTCAATTTTGACTTTTGTTTGGATTAATCCACAGATTAAGTTCTACTACTTTACTCATTCCATGATCTTCTTAAATTTACCCAAATCATGGAAATGGTGTATATGCAGGGGATGGGTAAATTCATGCTCATAGACAGTTTCTGTAGTTACCGATGTAGGTTTTTCTGTTGTTTTATTATTTTTCCCTCACTTCAGAGAGACCACCTAGTGAATCTTTATGTCCTGTGCACTTGTTGATGAATTAATTACATAGTACTGTTACATTTACAAAGGAATTACATAAATTCAATTCTGCAAGTTGACGTGATTTCATTTGATCCATTATATCTACTTTACAATAAAAATAATTTTATAATCTGACGAACCATATCAAGCCATATCATTTTGTGGGATTGCTTTTGCATAATTCCTTTGTGGCAAGAGTATTTCCCTTAATTACAACTTCAAAATGCGTCAAGTGTAGTTGATTTACATATATACGGGAGTCCAAGCTGTTCATAACTTTTGGCGGAGGAATCTAAACCAGATGTCGTCTTCCCATAGTGTCATTGAAAACTATGAGAAGACATATATAAGACAATCAATGCAAAGTTTATCGGCAAATGTTTTATGCCTGAATATTGTAATGCATAATTTAATACAGTTTATTATTGACACCAAGTATTATGAATTTTCTTAGGCGTTCTAGTTGCCCAGTATAAAAGAATTTAAATTTTGTTTGCTTTCCAACTGATACATGTTGAAAAAAACACCAATTGCAAGATTCACCAAAGAAGAAAATCACTGTAAAATCGCCACATTGCAGGTGCAAATTTACTGGTGTATGCACTGACCACATTAAATTCATAACTGATGTACCAAGAATTTATCTTTGTTTTTTGTTATTTAGAAATTACAGACTTCATGAAAGTACAATGTTCAAGCGATTTTCAGATGCGCTTTGGACAGAAAACTATTTATTTTTACTATGGTGGCAAAGTTGTTATGAATTGGATTGTTCTCTCTGCAAATTGACCTGAATACTTCTTTGAATTCCCTTTGCAGTGTGCCTCTCTGGATATATGCAATATGTTGCCTTTTTCTAGATTTTCATGGTAATTTCTGTGAATCTCGATATGCTTTGAACTGTAAAATGTGGAAATGGTCTCAAGCAACTAAAGTCACCAATTTTAAAAGTTGAACTGTCCTGGCACATGAACAGTGTTATTTGTAAGCAGAACATTTAAATTGCTAGAACATATTTTGAAATTGGCACGTACATATTTTGAACATATTTTGAAATTGGCACGTACATAAATATGCACTTCTTCTCAGAGCAGTTTGGTCTCATCTGTATTGAGATTCTGTAGTTGAGATGACTTGTTCTAGGGCAGTTGGCTCCATCTTTGGAATTATGGCATTAAAGGAAATGGGCAAATTGTTGGTATGCATGAGACTGTGAGTTCAGGCCTTCCTTAAGAATGCTACTGCAACTTTCTCCTAAGCTTGTGATAGAAGCTGTCATATACTTTAGTGGCTCTGAAATAACGGATGTTTCAAGAATTTATCACCTATATAATTTTCAAAGCAATGCCATTTTGTTCTATTGTGCCACATCAACATTTTTTTAATTAATTTTATCATAATTATTCAAATAATTTATTTTCTTACGGACATGCTTTATTTGACATTTAATTTTTATTTAAACGGCCCTTCAGTATACAAAAGACCCTTTGGTTCCTATTCCCTAAAAACCTTTCAGTTTCTACTAATATTTTTTCTTTATCTCGCTTAATTTTTATTTAAATGGCCCTTCAATACACTGAAGACCATTCGGTTCCTAGTTTCTACTTTCCAAAATAACTAATGATAAATTGAAATAATTTTAAAGGACCTGGTTATAGAGTTTTGAAAGTCAAAAACACCTCTTTTATTTGTAACATTTTGTCTTCTTTATATTCATTTCATTAAAATTAATAATTGAAAACTGAATCATGTTTGAGCAACTTCACACAAACCAGTTATAAACAAAATTAAAATTATGATAGAACTAAAAACTTAAAAACTTTTCCTGAATGTTGCACGGGTGCCTGACTAATTTATATATAAAACACAAATCTAACAACTAAAAGGGACATTCACAATGCTCCTTGCTTTGAGTGATATTTATTCCTCGGAATTTTTTTTTCTGTATTTAGTTATGGAGTTGACCTCCTGAGCATGAATATGTGACTTCTATTCAGGAAGCAATATTTACTTCTGGCTTTCCTTCCTTCCTGCCATCGTAAGTCGTCATCATCAATCTCCCTTTTCTTCTCAATGCTCGTTTTAACCAACTGTAACAGTCTATTTATGTTACATTCCTTTAATATCTCTGTTCTTTATTGACATATATGTTAGTTGATCCTCCTAATGGGCACTAAACTTCACCGGGTGGTAGTTAAGTTGGCTGTTGAAATCATGGATAAATGCCCATTAGAGGGATTCCATCGGTTTCGTCTGAGGGATGAGCTCTTTTGGTTTGGGAAGCCCAAGCTTCTTTTATGGTTAATACATCTAATATCCTTCCAGGTTGGTAATTTGAAAGCATGGGCATTTGCTTCTGAAATGTTATGGTGGAACTGAATTCTAATACACCATGGGCTTTTTTTTTTTTTTTTCAGAATGCTTTTGAAGTGGCAACATTCATTTGGTCCCTGGTAAGAACTTTGATATAGTAATTGTTCTGAACCAACACCTGTAATTTAAGGTTCTCTTCAATCGTATAAAGTTCATGGATTAAGATTAGGAAGTTGACCTCCATGGATTACGTAGCACTCTTAAGATTGTTATGAAGTTGAATTTTTAAGATTATAATTATTTTTTGGCAGCATTTCAGTTTAGTCTTATATGACAATCTTAACAATCCAATCGTCACTAACTTATATTAATCTTATATTAATTCTCTTATATCAATCTTATATTAATTCTTTTGTCGATAGCATTTCTGTTTATATTCGGCTACCAAGTTCCCACCACTTAATTAGAACATGGCACGGGCTGAACACTGCAGTGTATCAATTCCACCACCATTTATGTCGTTGCTAATAAATTCATTTCGCCAACAATGTCCTGATGCTTATTTTGGAAATTGGTGGATAGATTCTCTTTCTGAAGTGTTGTTTTCCATTATTGAGAACATATCTTGTGAAATTGCTACTTTTTGGGTTTAAGGATATGGCTTTATCAAGTCAGCTCACAAGGAACATGTAGTCTATGACATGGTTGATTTTGTCTATCGCCACACAAGTGACTTCCAGACTTATTTCTGATGCTAACGTTGAATTTTTTCTTTCCAGTGGGAAATTAAGGATCCTTCTTGTTTCATGGATAACCGTACATTCCTTGTGATCCGGTTGTCATTTGGGTAATATAAAATTATTTCAATTTTACAACAAATTTATTAGCTAGCAACTCACCTCTTTATTCTCCCAGGATTCTGATGCAGCTTTGTTTTCGATTCCATCAATAATCTGGTTGTATAAAACTCATATTTTTGTAAGTCACTTGTTACTGCAGGATCATCTCCCAATTCTGGTGTAGCTTTATAACATTCCCACTCTATGTTATCATTACGCAGGTCTGGCTCTTCTCTCTCTTCTCTCTCTCTCCCTCTCTCTCTCTCTCTCTCTCTCTCTCTCATTGCTGGTTGTGTTTGTAGATGGGCTCGAGGTTCAGAAAGTCTGTGATTTCTGAAAGTGTGAGAAACTCACTAACTGGATGGCAGAGGAGAGTAAAGGCCAAGCATGGTTCCACCGTTGCACTCTTGAATGAGACAACTACATTCTCAGATTCACCGGTGCATGAGATAGTCAGACTTGATGAATCTGCCATAAACAGCATGGAAGGCAGTTCCTCAAGAGATCGGGGCACATTTTCCTCGCGTCAGCGGGGCTCAATTTCAGTTTCTGTTCCACTCTACAAAAGTTATAGCGATGATGAAGGTGATTATGAAGACTATGATGATAGTGGTGATGGAGATAATTATCACAAAGATGACGTCAAAGACGATTCCTGTCTCCTTCCACCACCTTAAGCTTTCAATGATCTTTCTAACCAACAGTTATCTGTTAAATATTATATACCCTCTTAATAGAGTGGTACGGGTTCATGCAGTTTCTTATTCATCCAAAAGGAAGAAAAACACTGGAAAATAGTATATCTAGACAGAAATGGCCATTGAAAGTGGCCTAGTTCCTTTGAACTGGATGAGATCTCACTGGTTTTGAGCATTATTTTTGTGAACCTGGCACTTGTCTATTTTTATCTCAGAATTGCTTATTCTGGGAACATGAGAAAGCTCAGAAAAATAATCACACAGGCCTTCTGCTGGGGATGGTATCTTCATTACACCGAAGCTTGCACACATACAACCAGATTTTTGTCATGAGTATCACCTCAAAACATAGGACGCCCAAGAAACCTTGTCTACTCTGAATTCATGCAATCTTCAGTGACAATCTCGAACAAACAGGCATGTGCAGGGCAACACTTGTCTATCCAAAGTTCCAAACAAGGAACATGTTTATGATTGGATGGTGGGGTTGTCGATGCTTGACTGAACTCTCAAAGAGCGCAGGTTAGTCAGTCGCACTTAAGGATAAGTTCGGCATGCAGAGATAGGCCATTAGAATGATATAGTTAGCTATCCATAATTTGATTATGCTGTTATTCTCCGAATTAATAACCATTTTTTTAGAACAAGAAATCAACATTCCTCTTTAAAAACCATTTGAAAAGATGTCGACCCTTAATGGCTCCTTCTTAACAGTCACAAGAGATTGATGGTCGTGCCATTAAAGGTTATAGCGATTCTGACTGAGCTAGTTATCTTACGACTCATTGATCGATCAACTAGAGATTATGACACCATGCTCAACTTCAGCCACATTTCAAGAAAAATAAAGAAACAAGTTGTTAGAAATATTAGAGCAAAATATACAACGGAAGTGATATTACCTCGTTCAAATTATCTTAGATCTAGTGTGATTGTTCCACAAATTTTTTATTGTCATCATTCTTTCGAAATCATCACATCGATGGTGAAATGTGCTACGTGGTAGAAAGCCAAAACATCACTCAAAGTTCTATAGCCTAAATACCAAGACCAGAGATATCTCTTTTTGAGAGAGATTTATGTTTTGTTATACACACCCACATCATCCAAAGAGGGGAGGGGCTTAGCCCCCTAAGTGTAACTACCGATTGGCCATTAAGGACCAGCCATCAAAATTCATGAAGTGGCTAACCCCTAAGAGAAGGGGAATGGATGTCCACTATGGATGCCACTTTCTTCCACAAGTAGTTATGCTCCATCACTCGTATTTTCAAGTAGAGTATCAATACACTGAAACACATTAGTTGTGTATTTTGTTCAAGTTGCTCCTCTTTATTCAGATGTTGAAACCTTCCACATAAGCTATTTTTAAAAATTGATTGGTACTTTGACTTTTTTAAAATTATTATAATAGGTCCTGCAACAAGTAGTGTGTTTACACACAAACTTATATTTAGCAAAATTCTTCTCCATATTTTAGCAATAAGGTTGCCCTTCATATTAATAAGATAAATCAAGCAAGTTTCATCATATGCACGACTCATTTGCACGTTTCCAACTAAATTGCATATATATGTTTACTAAAATTATTGGTCACGATTGGTTCCAATTTCTAACAGGCAATTTGGTTATATCAACAGTTGTCCTTCAACTCGAGAGATAAAGTTGAATTGTTTTGGATTTGAAAAAGTTAGATTGTTTATCATATTTTGTTTGAAAGTTTGGAAAAGTTTTAATGATTAGACGAGATAAGTTGAGCTCAACTCATTATCCAAACAAGGCCTTAAAGATTTTGGTTCAACCTTTTTACACTATTTTCTTTATGCATACGATCTGTGAGATATCTGCCCATTATAACAGCAGAAAGTGTGGCACAATGGTATGATCTTGAGTGAGGAAATGACATCGCAGATCAAACCAAGGTGATTGATCAAGATGGACATCTCTTTAGATTGACTAAAACAGGTGACAAAGAGATCTCAGCAAAGATGAAAATGCAGATCAAAAGGCTTGAAATACATCACCTCTATATATGCAAGGAAAAACAAGTTTTGGATAAGGATGGGGCCAATCTCAAATCTAAGAAAGGAATTTGAATTCTCAACGAAAATGATTATTAGTTTTGATTTGGCAGAGCCACCATCCAATTCATTGAAGCCTTAAAAGTGCATGTATGTCATTAATTGCTTAGCTCATTGATCAACATGTACCACAAAGTGTCATTGTAAGGAAACATCATGAATAATACACTCGATTCATAACATGCCTTATATTTTCCCTTCCATTATATTATAAGATTTGGTGTTTTAATATATTCAAATATGGAGTCTAACTCCAATCAAGTGCTCTTAGAGTCATAGTGTAGTCTTTGGAGTACTTTAGGGTTTATTTGTATGTATTTTCTGGTTAATAAAGTACATCAGAAGAATTAGTTTGACAAAACCAAAGTTTAAAATTGAAGGCCTTTTTTTGTTTCCATAAAAAATCTTAAGAGGTCCAAAATTTCTTTGAAACCCTACCAATTCACCAAATTGTTACATGTATGCGCATATCAGTTGGTATTAGAGCGTCGGTAGAGTTCTTGATGATAAGTTTGAACGTTTAATTTTAGAGATGAATGAGATAAGAGAATCAATGGCAACGAAAATCTTATCTTTGACTCAAGGATAGATTTGTGGTAAAGTTTACCATGTACTAGACGTACATGTGTAGAACATATCATCAACATTGTTGACATGATAGAATTTCATTTGCAAGAGATTTAAATTTTAAATTTTTATTACAAATCACGTCTTGTCATGTTAATGACATGACGTATGTTTTACACATCGGTTTGTAAATAAATTTTTTTATTATTTGTAGGGTTGGAAATGTAAAAATAGTTCAGAGTTTTTTTCAATAAAGATTCATAAATAATTGTATTCGGTTTAGGAATGTAGTAATTTGTCAAAGTTTTGAATCCAGAGTCCTAAAACCCATAATTATTATCATTCAAAGGTTTAGAGGAGTTTCTAGATTTGTCTAATAGTTGTTTAGTATTATGGAATACCTCTGTGCAACAAGTCCAATGGATTGATAGTGAATAAAATGAAATATCCCACTTCGAGAGTGAGAAAACCTCCAAAAAATTCAAAAGGGAGAAAGAAGATGATGTGAAGAAGAAGTTTTTATTACTTTCTGGTTAAAGAACAAAGAAAGCCCTTGGCTTATTTAAACACGATAACCCTTACATGGGCCCTAACTATCTCAACACTAAAAACATCAATAAAAGGAAAAGTCCTTTGAATAGCTCAAGCCCATTACTGGCTATACTACAAGTCCAACTAAATAGTAAAAAATAGACTATAAAATAACATTCACGAAACAAGCTATGAAGTGGCCCACAGGCCTTACAGTTGTTGTAAATTGGGCTAGCTCTTGTAAACTGAAGTGTAACAAAACCCTCTCCCTTCAAAGTACCTTGTCTATTCCTTTGTAGCTAAAACCAGCTTCTTGCCCTCTAAGTCCTTGAGTTGACTCACAGTATTATGATCTGTATCATCTATCATATAGAGGGCTTCATAACATTTCTTCTTCAATTTCTCCAAGAAGGAGGAGGAGAATAATAGCTACTTTCTCGACCTGAGGCAAAGAATGACAGCCTGGTAAACACAACAGGCCTCGATGAAACCCTATAAAGTCTTTGGCTACTCTCGTTCCTAATTAACAAATGTTCTACCCAACTATCCCATAACTAGCATTCACCGTACTTTCCATTGTATTCCAAATCACCATAGCTTTCTTCGAAACCTAGTTAAAGAATTTCCTAGTGCCCTTTATCTCCCCTTTCTTCACGCATCCCGTTATCTTGACCTTCCATGAGACTAAATCTCCCTCTGAAATTTCATCAAAGAACAGCCTTACAATACCTAGATGGAATGAATGCACCATTTTACAGCTTTTATTATTATTGCCAAATCCCATCCTCCCATGTTCACCTCTTTCCCATCCATATACCAAAATGATAGATGCTAGAATTATATCCACATGATTCCAGGCAAATTGAACATGGATCAATATTTTAATGATGGCGAGGAAAAAATCTGCAACAAGATGGCGAATGGATTGACTTTGTTTTAGTGTAAGTTGAGCAAGATCAATGGCTAATATTATCACTCTAGTAGCAGCGTAGCCTTGTTCTAGACTTAGCCTCAATTTATCATTACACTGGGCTACAACCGAGCATAAGGCAACTAGGCCAAACTTTACCAAACAAAGTAAGCATAGTGCAATTTATTCCAATTGATACAATTCATTGGTTTGTGATGATAGGCTTATCATGAGTTTAAGTAAATAGGGAACACAAGTACAGGCTAATATTGATAGAAAAGCCAAAATTGTAATTAACATCACCTGCACTTTAGTCATGGACATCACTCATTGCAAGTCATCAGAAGTCTATCCTAGAACTGGAAGCAAAGTAAACAACAAGCCCACAACATAGTCCACTATCGTTGAAGACATTGAAAGGAATGTGCCAGCAAATACCCCCTTCAAAGATTTACAACCCGAAAGTGAGGCTGTAATTCCACACAGGCACATAAACAAGAAAATTTGTTGCAAGCAACCTAGAACAATAACAACTTTAACAACTCGAAGCTCCATTGGGGAGAACTTCAGGCTCAGTGTAAGAAAAAGAAAAAACTTCACCAAACCTGGTCATTGTTTCAACTTGAACCGTTTCATAGATAACGTTAAACTCTCTAGGTCCAGTCAAAGATTCTAGCAAATTTTTAAGAAAAATCGGCTATCCAGTACAAGTAAAGGCAATGCCACTACAAGTTACCGAGACAATTGCCAACTTTGAGTATCTAGAGATTATTGAATTCCAATCAGTGAGGGTCTCTTGATGCATTTTATCAAACAACTTTTGGGCAGTGTTTCCTCTAGTTAATTTCTTATTGCCACTCCCCAATATCTTAGCGCCACTCTTTGAAGTGTACCCCACACATCCGTTCCACCGGCAAGCTTGAGAAGAACTGCACTCAGTTGACCAAGGAAGCACAAATAGCAAGAAACCCCACTCACAATGGTAGTAATTAGGTGATCTGCACTTGCAACAAGCTAGTGGACTGACAAGATTAGGTTGTAACACCCTAGATAAGAGACCTTTGTGGATGGAAACATGGAGAAAATGAGCATCACACTGCCATTTACAGACCATTCCAACTCTCTAAGAGTGTCTCACTGTCCCCACCTTAGGTGAGACATGTCTAGACCCATTATGCTCATGCTTCGGAATGACCTAGCTTTGTCTATAGGCGTCCCCTTCCTCTCACCACTAGAGTACCTATTTGACACCACCACCAAGCAATGCTCGAGCTTCCCAATCTCGAATTGGATCTCTGTTGGTAGAGCAAGGTGGGGCTTAGGGGACTGAATGCTTTGGTCAATTTTGCCCAATTGAAATCCAGCTTGAGGGAGTCCACATAGGCATAGCATTGTTGGTGAAGGATCTAAATGTAGAGATAGGTGTGAAGGTCACACCACGATGTCGTGGAGAGCTAAGTAATATAGTGGTGACTTGAGCAAAGTGAGAAAGCCATAAGATGTTGTAGTCAGCTAGCCAGTCATAAAGGAGAACGTGGTGGCATTTTGGACGGCGAGCCAATGAGTACCGCTGCTTGCAGAGGACTCACAGTGCGAGATGAGATTTAGAGATATCATACTAGATGAGATGATGGACATCGACGACGGTGGCGTCGTTGCAAATAGGGGCGAGTATCGGCTGGTCTGGACCGACCATTTTAGACAAAACCAGGAGTAGGTTCGGTCGATCTCGGTTCAAATTTTGGTGGACCGAGTAGTTTCGGTCCTATTCCGATCCAAGGGTTTTTTACTCCGGACCGAATAAATAATATATATAATATATTTTATTATTTATATAATATTTATAATTATATATAATTAATTATAATTTTTATCTAACCTAATAGGTTAATATTTATAATTTTATACTAATACTAATATTTATACTAAGACTAAATTACTAATAGTCTAAATTAATACTAATATATTATTATATAGTTATATAGTATACTAATCATAAATTCATAATAACTAAATCATTATAAGTCAATAATTATATCTAATAGTATTAGTATTAGTTAACTTAATATCTAATATATTAGTATTAGTAATAAGATTATAAGAGACTAAGAGTATTAGAATTAGTTAACTTAATATCTAATATGCTAGTATTAGTTATAAGATTATAAGACTATAAGAGTATTACTCTTATTTAATAAATGAATATAGTGTTATATAGAGTATTAGTAAATGTGTTTGGTTTGAAGACAATAAAGAGATATAGTAAATTTGTAATACTAGTTATTAGTTATTATCTATTATTATCTATTAGATATAGTAATATATATATTAGTAACTTAGTTATATGTATTGGTAATATATAATAATAGATATATATTACTAATACATATAACTAATAACTAAATGTATTACTCTATGTCATACTGTATTAAATAATAGTGAAATACTCTTATTTTTAATACTCTATGTAGTTATATTAAATACTAGATTACTAATATTCTATGTAGTTATAGTGATTTAATACTAACATATTACATATTAAGTTAATTATACTAATACTACTATAAATTTATACAAATATGATATATTATAATTTATACCATAACTCTTATAATATGTTAATATATTAATATATACTAGTATTATATATTGTAGTTAATAGTTATACATTAAAGAGTATAATAATACATTGATACTAAATATATAAAGTTATAGACTTATAATGATTTAGTTATTATAAATTTATAATTAGTATAACTATATGATAGTATTAGTGTATTATTAGTTATAGTAAATAAGTTAATAACTATTACTAATTTACTATATACTAATAGACTAATAGTATTAGCGTATTACTAATATATATAGTAGTATATTATACGTATATATTAAATATATCACAATATAATTATATAAATATTAAACAAAATGCCATTAGATTAAAAAAAAAGAGTCAAGAGTAGACCGACCAGACCGGACCGGACTGATCCTTATGGAGTTAGTTCCGGTCCAGGGTAGAAAAATCCTGAACCGAATAGGTTCGGTCCAGTCTACAAAATCTTTCCGGACTGGACTGAACTCCCCCTAGTTGCACGACGCAGGCTACGAGGGGCCTCATAAGGTAGCTTAAGGCTATGAGCCATGGTCATAAAGAGATAGCAAGTGAAAAGTAGATTTGTGGGAAAGAAAAATCCTAGCAAGAACAGTAAGAACAACAATGAAAGGAAAAGTTCTTTAAATAGCTCAAGCTCATTATCGGCTACACTACAAGTTCAACTAAATAGCAAAAAATAGACTATAAAATAAAATTCATCAAACAAGCTATGAAATGGCTCATGGCCTGCTATCATTGTAAACTGAAGTGTAATACTTTGCTATGAGATCCATTTTCTAAAGGCTGTAACATATTTGTTTGTTATTCCTTCGCTATGTATATTAAGAAATTAATAATTATTAGTGCTTTGATCTTATTTGATAGGTTTTAATTCCCTTACTAAAACATGCGGTATCACATATGATGGACTTATGGTGTGGGGTTGATGTTAGGCCTATGGCGGGCTCTCACATTTGGTACGTCTGGTCCATCCATTTGCACATGCCTAGTATCATGTGAGCAATCCACCTGATATTATGGTGGGCAAGTTAGCGAGCAGACGAATAGTTATATTAAAATAATAATAAAAACATGTAGGAGCGAGTAAGTTACCCACTTGCTTGGATTCTCTCGCCTGCTCGCCCATACTAGTATATAAGAAAAACCTACCCTCACATTTGTTTTCCTCTCTAATCCAATGAAACTCTCTTCTCATCTTCTTCGCTATCCCCTCCTCATTTTCTTCATCTCTTCCTCTTATTTTTTTTTTAATAATTTTTCATAATCGCATTTGTGGTGGTGGATCTATGAATTGTAGGCTTGGATTTATTGATTTTGAGGGTGATTTTTAGATCTAAGTAGTTTGATGGATTAACAGACAAGAAGTTTGAAAATTCGCCCGCCCAACAGTCAAATTAGGCCACTCGCATATGTGGGACAAGGCCATGGGAAAAGGGGATCCCAACCTCGATGAAGGCGGGATGACCGGCTACCCACCCACATAGGGCTAGATGCATGCCTAGTTGAGGTTGATAAACAAGATTTGGAATTTTTTGTTCTTTTATATTTGCAGAGCTTCTAAAAAATTTACGTTAAAGCTTTTCAATTTCATTCCAAACATTTTTTAAATATAAAAAAAAAGAGCTATATTTTTTTTTTTTGAAAAACACTTTTTTTGAATATTTGTTTATGAGGGATGCCATACATCACACTATTATCCAATTTTCATCTTATTATATAAGATATCGCAAATAATCTTTTATTAAATGATTTTTTATCATCTAACGGTAATAAATATGTCACATCTGATATAGTGGGATGAATGTGGTATATGGAATTTTCCTTTGTTTAAATTTATGTGAAAAATACAAACACAAAAATAAAACTTTTACACAAAAAATACCTACAAAAAATTAGATTCAAACAACTTTTCAAAATCTACTTACCTACTCTCACAAACCCTAATACAAAACATATTTTATATAAACTTATATCTAAATATTTCTAATACTTCAATAAAACCCAATAAAAAACACACCTAAAAACTTTTCTAAAAGTTTATCAAGCTTTCTCAAAATTCTTTTTATTGAAACATATCCTTAGATTCTTAGAATTAGAGTTGCTACCGGCACTTCGCCACTTAAATGTGCCAGTAGCCACCTTACCTGCCTCCATTCCCGCCCTCACCACATGCCTTGAGTGGCCGATGGAGTTGCTTAGCACACTATCCAAACACAATCAATCCATAAAATCACATATTCAAAACTATAAATCTAGGCAATTAATATAGTGGATCAAAGATCTTTGTAGACACCTACAAGGCAACGCATTGAGATCCATGACTACATCATGGGTCTTTGCGCCTCAAATATAACACATCAAAGACCCTTGACAGTTGTGGGTATTGGTGCTGTAAGAAGAAGATAGGAGAAAAAAGAAGAAGAAGAGAGATAGACAAATTAAAATTTTGGATTTCTTATAATTTGTTAACATGGGCTTATACTAAGCATGTTGTTATCCCATCCAACACTTGCTCAATTTCTTATAAAATAAGTTTGGGTTCTCAAATTGTCCTGTGGGACAGAAAGGGTTGTAAGTAGCTTGGGCGGGTGGTCCAATAGCATCTAGATGGGGTGCTACCCATCTTATGCAGGTGAGTATCACCCTCTCCCACCCCCACCCCAATCCTACCTTATTCACAATCTTTTCGCTCCTGTCTAATAGGTGACCAAGGTGGAAATGGATTGTAGGCTCCTCTCCCTTACTACCCATGGGGGACAACTCCGCTCCCTTTCTATTTATTAGTAAATGTGTTTGGTTTGAAGATAATAAAGAGATATAGTAAATTAGTAATACTAGTTATTAGTTATTATCTATTATTATCTATTAGATATAGTAATATATATATTAGTAACTTAGTAACTTAGTTATATGTATTGGTAATATATAATAATAGATATATATTACCAATACATATAACTAATAACTATATGTATTACTCTATGTCATACTATATTAAATAATAGTAAAATACTCTTATTTTTAATACTCTATATAGTTATATTAAATACTAAATTACTAATACTCTATGTAGTTATGGTGATTTAATACTAACATATTACATATTAAGTTAATTATACTAATACTACTATAAATTTATACATATATGATATATTATAATTTATACCATAACTCTTATAATATGTTAATATATTAATATATACTAGTATTATGTATTATAGTTAATAGTTATACATTAAAGAGTATAATAATATATTGATACTAAATATATATAGTTATAGACTTATAATGATTTAGTTATTATAAATTTATAATTAGTATAACTATATAATAGTATTAGTGTATTATTAGTTATAATAAATAAGTTAATAACTATTACTAATTTACTATATACTAATAGACTAATAGTATTAGCGTATTATTAATATATATAGTAGTATACCATATGTATATATATTAAATATATCACAATATAATTACATAAATATCAAACAAAATGCCATTAGATTAAAACAAAAAAAGAGTCAAGAGTAGACCGACCGGACCGAGCCTTATGGAGTTAGGTTCGGTCCAAGGTAGGAAAACCCTAGACCAAATAGGTCCTGTCCAGTCCACAAAATCTCTCTGGATTGGATTGAACTCTTCCCTAGTTGCATGACGTAGGCTACGAGAGGCCTCATAAGGTAGCTTAAGGCTATGAGCCATGGTCAAAAAGAGATAGCAAGTGAAAAGTAGATTTGTGGGAAAGAAAAATTCTAGCGAGAACAGTGAGAACAACAATGAAAGGAAAAATCCTATAAATAGCTCAAGCTCATTATCGGCTACACTACAAGTTCAACTAAATAGCAAAAAAATAGACTATAAAATAAAATTCATCAAACAAGCTATGAAATGGCTCATGGCCTGCTATCATTGTAAACTGAAGTGTAATACTTTGCTACGAGATCCATTTTCTAAAGGCTGTAACATATTTATTTGTTATTCCTTCGCTATGTATATTAAGAAATTAATAATTATCAGTGCTTTGATCTTATTTGATAGGTTTTAATTCCCTTACTAAAACATGCGGTATCACATATGATGGACTTATGGTGTGGGGTTGATGTTAGGCCTAGTGCGGGCTCTCACATTTGGTACGTCTGGTCCATCCATTTGCACATGCCTAGTATCATGTGAGCAATCCACCTAATATTATGGTGGGCAAGTTAGCAAGCGGACGAACACTTATATTAAAATAATAATAAAAACATGTAGGAGCGAGCAAGTTACCCACCTGCTTGGATTCTCTCGCCTGCTCGCCCATACTAGTATATAAGAAAAACCTACCCTCACATTTGTTTTCCTCTCTAATCCAATGAAACTCTCTTCTCATCTTCTTCGCTATCCCCTCCTCATTTTCTTCATCTCTTCCTCTTATTTTTTTTAATAATTTTTCATAATCACATTTGTGGTGGTGGATCTATCAATTGTAGGCTTGGATTTATTGATTTTGAGAGTGATTTTTAGATCTAAGTAGTTTGATGGATTAACGAACAAGAAGTTTGAAAATTCGCGCGCCCAACAGTCAAATGAGGCCACCCGCATATGTGGGACAAGGCCATGGGAAAAAGGGATCCCAACCTCGGTGAAGGTGGGATGACTGGCTACCCACCCACATAGGGCTAGATGCATGCCTAGTTGAGGTTGATAAACAAGATCTGGAATTTTTTGTTCTTTTATTTTTGCAGAGCTTCTAAAAAATTTACGTTAAAGCTTTTCAATTTCATTCCAAACATTTTTTAAATATAAAAAAAGAACTCTATTTTTTTTTTTTGATTTTGAAAAACACTTTTTTATAATATTTGTTTATGAGTGATGCCATACATCACACTATTATCCAATTTTCATCTCACTATGTAATATGTCGCAAATAATCTTTTATTGAATGATTTTTTATTATCTAGTAGTAATAAATGTATCATATCTGATATAGTGGGATGAATATGGAATGATAATGTGGTATATATAATTTTCCTTTGTTTATATTTATGTGAAAAATATAAACACAAAAATAAAACTTTTACACAAAAAATATCTACAAAAAATTAGATTCAAACAACTTTTCAAAGTCTACTTACCTACTCTCACAAACCCTAATACAAAACATATTTTATATAAACTTATATCTAAATATTTCTAATACTTCAATAAAACCCAATAAAAAACACACCTCAAAACTTTTCTAAAAGTTTATCAAGCTTTCTCAAAATTCTCTTTATTGAAACATATCCTTAGCTTCTTAGAATTAGAGTTGCTACTCGCCACTTGAATGTGCCGGTGGCCACCTTACCTGCCTCCATTCCCGCCCTCACCACATGCCTTGAGTGGCCGATGGAGTTGCTTAGCACACCATCCAAACACAATCAATCCATAAAATCACATATTCAAAATTATAAATCTAGGCAATTAATACAATGGATCAAAGATCTTTGAGTCTCTTAGACCTACAATGCAACGCATTGAGATCCATGACTACATCATGGGTCTTTGCGCCTCAAATATAACACATCAAAGACCCTTGATAGTTGTGGGTATTGGTGCTGTAAGAAGAAGATAGGAGAAAAAGAAAGAAGAAGAGAGATAGACAAATTAAAATTTTGGGTTTCCTATAATTTGTTAACATGGGCTTATACCAAGCATGTAGTTATCCCATCCAACACTTGCTCAATTTCTTATAAAATAACTTTGGGTTCTCAAATTGTCCCGTGGGACAGAATGGGTTGTAAGTAGGGGTGGGTGGTCCAATAGCATCTAGTAGGGGTCCTACCCATGCTATGTAGGTGAGTATCACCCTCTCCCACCCCCACCCTGATCCTACCTCATTCGCTGTCTTTTTGCTCCCGTCTAATAGGTGACCGAGGTGGAAATAGATTGTAGGCTCCTCCCCCTACTACCCATGGGGGAGGGGAATTCTACAACTCCGCTCCATTTCTTTTTTATTTATTTCTCATTTTTATTTCTAATTTTCTTAATAAATTAAGTTGATTACAAACATGTGCTATCTACCAAGTGACATCTTATTCCATTAATTTACTAACAATAGATGGAGGGGAGGGCCCAATTACAAAATTGTAAAATCTTAAGAGCAGTGTTAAGCCCACTATGGGTGTAGCCCAAGATGGATCCTGATAAGGGCAATTTTTTTTGAACATTTTTTTAAAAAAATTAAAAATATTATTAAAAATAATTCTTTAATCATAAAAAAAATAAAAAATTGGAAACCTACTCGAAACCGACTCTTGTAAGGGTAGCTTTTTCCAAATCTTAAATATAAATTTTGTGAAAATGGAGGTAACAAATTTACAATTAACCTAATAGTAAAACTTGTGAGCCATTTGGTGGTCCTTAGCACACCTGATTAAAATTTCCTGTGATTCCGAACAATAGCATATTAAGAGCATTGGTAATGATATAGTTAAATGTTAATATAAGTCTAAACTTTAGTTAGATGTGAGAAAAAGCTTCCACATTTAACTAGCCAAAAGTTCAAAACTCAACACTTGAGCTACAGTAAATTAAAGAGGCTCTTCATTGTTGGAGAGTTACTGTTAAACCTCTATGCAATTATTTTATTCTTTTCATCAACCTCTCGCTCTCTCTTTATCACATTGAAATAAATCATATAAGTATTATATTGAAATAAATTACCACATTTTATCTTTTCATAAATTATTAATTAATATATAAGTGTATTTATAAAATATAAAAAAATTAAACAAATATTATTAAAATATATAATATTATATTATTATTTTACCTTAAGATGACTAGTCTAATATAAATTTATTTAGTTAAAAATTGATGTTATGGTCAAAATGTGAAATTGTAGATAAATTTTAAACTTGTTAATAGCTAGGCCATTGCCATCTTGTATGATTTATTTCAACGTGGTTATTTATTTTAATGTGATAAAGAGAGAGATTGATGAAAAGAATAAAATAATTAAATAGAAATTAAATAATAATTCTCTAATAATAGAGAGCCTCCTTAATTTATTGTATGACTAGTCTAATATAAAAGCTTATTTTTACGTCTAGCTCAAGTTTATATTTATATTGATATTTAGCTAGTCTATTATCAATACTTTTATTTAGTTAAAAGTTGATATTATGACAAAAATGTGAAATTCTAATTAAATTTTATAATTGTCAATAGACCATGCTCTTAGCACTACTAGCAAAGCTATTAGCCTCCTCTGCAAGTAAGCTCCAGTTCTATTCCTCTCTCTCACGCCACACCCTCTCAAACGTACTCTGTAAACTCTCTCCTCTCTCTCTCTCTCCCGCCCTCTGAGATCCCTTCGTTTCACTTCCCAATCTCCACGCCATGGTGCTCGAGGTAATAGCCCCGATTTGGTTTTTTCTGTTCTTTTTCCCCAAACCCTAATTTCAACCTCAATCCCTCACCTTTGGGGTGCCAAAATTCGGGAATTTCGTTATATTTCCCTATTATTTTTTCGCTCTATTAGGGTTTTCTTTTCGATAATTGAGAGGTTTATTTTCTTTGATTGTTCTTAATAGGCAACGATGATCTGCATCGACAACTCCGAGTGGATGCGGAACGGCGATTACTCTCCGTCGAGATTTCAAGCTCAATCTGATGCTGTCAATCTCATTTGCGGAGCTAAAACACAGGTTTTTAAGATTCTTCTTCTTTTTTCTTCTCTTCATTGTTTTTTTTTTCCCATAATTCCTCCTTTCGTTGCTGAGAAAATCGAGCAAAAGAAAACTCGAAACCTCTAATCATTCTCATTTTTTACTACTTTTTTCACCTTCTGTAAGCAATGTTCTGTGGTTTGGATTAGAGTTGCATTTTAGACCTACTTGGATTTTAATTAATTTTGCTACAGTGATTGTTCGAATACCTATGTTTGAGAATTGTTTATACATGTTTTCTGGATGCGGTCCTGTATATGAGAGAAGAAAATCCTTTTAGGTTTACCTTTTTCTTGTTGTTTGGGGCATATGTTTGTTTACGATTCAAAATTTTGAATGGATGTGATGGGTTGTATGTACAGTCTAATCCAGAGAATACAGTGGGAGTTCTCACAATGGCAGGAAAAGGGCTTCGCGTTTTGGTCACTCCTACCAGTGACCTTGGCAAGATTCTGGCTTGTATGCACGGTTAGTGCTTTTTCGGTTTTCCTTTTTTAGTTTCATTCTTTCTATTTATGAAGTTCTGGACTTTTTCGATTGTGGTGTTTGTGAATTTTGATACTTGGCATTACCTGGTGATGCTGTACTCTTCCCATGGTTGCCGACATTTTTCTCACTAAGACGTGAATATACTTTGTTCTTACCTATAAATAATGTGTTTGGCGATCTAATTTATGTCTCAATGTAGGTCTGGAAATTGGTGGGGATATGAACCTGGCTGCCGGCATTCAGGTGGCACAGCTGGCCCTTAAGCATCGCCAGAATAAAAAACAACAACAACGGATTATTGTCTTTTCTGGAAGGTCTGCACGATTATGGCTCTTTATGCTTTTGGATCTATATTTTGTTCTGTATATTCATCATATAATGTGCTTTCAGTCCTTTGATATTAATATTAATTTTACCAATAAAAAAAATCAATGTGCTTTCAGTCCTATCAAACATGAAAAAAAGTTGTTGGAGATGATTGGAAGAAAGTTAAAAAAGAACAGTGTGGCATTAGATATTGTCAATTTTGGTGAAGAAGATGATGGGAAGACAGAGAAGCTAGAAGCACTTCTTACTGCTGTGAACAATAATGACACTAGCCACATTGTCCACGTTCCAGCTGGCCCGAGTGCCCTTTCCGATGTACTTATAAGGTTGTTTTAACTTTGATTTAATACATATGTACAGATTCATAATTTAGCTTTAACATTGTTCTCATAATTGGTGTTACAATAATTGGTGTTTCATGTTACCTTTCTCCCATGACAGTACACCCATCTTCACAGGAGATGGGGAGGGTGGAAGTGGTTTCGCTGCAGCAGCGGCAGCGGCGGCAGCTGGTGGTCTTTCTGGTTTTGAGTTTGGTGTGGATCCTAACCTGGACCCTGAATTGGCTCTTGCTCTGAGAGTTTCAATGGAAGAAGAGAGGGCGAGACAAGAAGCGGCTGCAAAAAAGGCTGCAGATGAAGCGGCTAAACAGGAAAAAGGAGAGGGCCAGCCATCTGGCTCACAGGATGCAGCAATGACTGAGAATGTTAATACTGCAACTTCTGAAGCTGACAATAAGGCAAATGATCTAATGGTTGGTGTCTATTTGTGCTTTCAACCTTTCATGTTGCCCCTTTTGATGCGATGGGTTGTGCTGAATCTTTTTTTTTTAATTTTTATTTATTAATATTAAAACATATTTCTTTTTCATTTTTTTTTTCCTTCCGTTCCTCTCTCCATTCTTCTTTTGTCTGAAAAAGAGGGCAAGGTTGAGATGGCGTGGGTTGAGATGAATATTGATCAATACAAACTTACCCCTATACATATGAGTTGGCATGAACCTTTGACCTCTTATGTTAGAGTTAGATAAAAGCCCTAAATGCCACCGTACCAATTGGACATTTGCTACGCATAAAACTCTTGATGTTGAGTTGTGTTGACCATGCACACATGCATATAAAAGTGTTCTACACAATTAAACCGCTTTGTCTAACTCGGGCAGACTAGTAGAGCTAGGCAATTCATTGAATGATGACTACATGTAGTTGCTATGGGAACTTGCATTTCTTTGTTCATCAAATAAAAGAAAATTCTGCTCCTTTCCAAGGCTTGAAAAATTTAATCAGACTTGGAATTGGGTAAGGACCAGTTCCATGAATTAGGTGATTTAGGTTCGAATCCCACTAGGTGCAAATAATTTCTAGCAGCCATCCGACTCGGAGATTTTCCCCTTGAATTACTTGAGGTGCACTTGCGGGAAACTCTTTATTGAGGGCCTGTGCACCCCCGGGATTAGTCGTGACACTGTTCCCCGACACCTGGTGCCAATAAAAAAAATGAATCAGGCGATTTAATTTGTGACAAGCTTGAATTGGGTATTTCAGCAGTAATAGAAAAACATAAAAAAACATATACAATGTAATTCAAACGTTTTAAAAATACCCTAAATTTGGTTTGGTTTCTAATTGATTCAAATTGTATCTGCTGAATTGGTCTAAATTGAACTGTTTTTTGAGCCATGCTTCTTTCTTGCCATCATGTGACACGAAAATGATTCTGTTATAATATTCTACTGGCAGTATAATTTCCATAAAATCTTTTCTTCTAATTTCTATACCCTCCCATAGTTCTTTGGCTTAGAATTGACCACACTCCATTGATTAATTGATCTCATATTTGCAATAGGATGATGAGAATGCTCTGCTACAGCAGGCCCTTGCAATGTCAATGGATGATCCTGCCTCTAGCCATGAAGCGCGAGACACTGATATGTCAGATTCAGTTGCAGATGATCCAGAGTTGGCACTAGGTGAGCCCTTATTCATGTGGTTAGCTTCTTGGGTGTAATGCTTGACAATTGTGTGGGAATTATATAATCAAGACTGGGAGCATTCTCAGAAATGGTATAGAATTCACGCATGACAGTATCTTTCTTCTTTGTTAGTGGTCCTCTTCAATTTTTTTGAGTGACATACCAACTCATTTTTGTCAAGTGCACATCGTTTCTATTGTCTCTGTTTTATTGCCCTGAACCATACTAGTAATTTTGTTTGGATAGGTAACAATGTAACAGTAATTGCTGAGACCACAGCGGAAATTTCTGTTCTGTGGCAGTATGTATGGATAGTTAGATCCTCTAAGCATATTTCAAAACTTACTGATGTCCAATTATTATTCTTCATCTGTATTTGCTGATTTGATTCCATGTACTTTGGTTGTTGCAGCTCTTCAATTGTCTGTTCAAGACAGTACAAAGGATGTGTCAAGCCAATCAGATATGAGCAAGTTGTTGGCTGACCAGTCCTTTGTGTCTTCCATCCTTTCATCAGTATGTCTGCCACTACATGCACTTTTCACTTGTTTCTTTCATTTCCTCCCTGCAGTGAGAAAATGAGGCGTGAAATGCTCCTGTAGTTGTTAATGCTATAACAAGTTATTGTTGCTGCAGCTTCCAGGGGTTGATCCAAATGACCAATCGGTTAAAGATTTGCTTGCTTCGATGCAAAGCCAGAGTGAGGTGAGTGCCTTAAATTTATTGGTAGGGTCATTAATATAAATTGAAAAGTTATTAACAACCAGGATATGCTGAAGTTTTATTTACCTGGGATATATTGGGGGCTCCCCCCGGCAGGTCCACGTTTTTTTATCTGTCAATAGTAGGTTTCTCATGATAACCTTCTTATTCTGGGCCCAATATTTTTTAATATTTATGGTGGCGGTGAGCAATTACCACTGATTCACTAATCTGTAAATTGGTCAATTGGTGCCTAAGGGTAGGTTTAGATAGTGAGATGAGAATTTTTGGTTTTAGATGAATGTGTAAAATATTATTTTTTAATATTATTATTGTTTTGGGATTTGAAAAAGTTGAATTGTTTATTATATTTTGTGGGGGAATTTGAGAAAGTTGTAATGATGAGATGAGATGAGAATTTTGTGTCTTATCCCACTTGCCAAACCTGCTCTAAGGGCAGGTTTGGGGCATGGGATGAGACAAAATTTTCATCTAATTTCATTTTATCTCATTCCATCTTATTTCCAAACATAATTCAAATACAAAATTTTCAAACTGATTATTACAAATTTTTCTAACTAATTATTACAACCTTTTCAAACTTTTAAATAAAAAATAAAAAAATCCAACCTTTTCAAATTTTCAAATAAAAATAATATTATAAAACTATATACTTACAATATTTTAACTTTTTAATATTTTTTATTCAACTTTTTCTCTTTCATTTTCCAAAACCCAAAAAATACTCTTAACTCAAACTATCTCACTATTATTCACAAGTTAGAGCTTTGAAGATAGGGAATGCTCTCTTGATTTATGGGGCTTCTGTAATTGATTTCAATGGTGCTAGCTTCCATGATTTCCTTGTTTCTTTTTCAAGCACCCAATTTTTTCTCTGTTTCCTCTTTGTATACTTCATGTATACTAGGGCTATGCCTATTTTTATTGATTCAATAAATTTTAATCTTACCTATAAAAAAAGGATTCATGATTTTCTTATATCTTTTACTACTTTTAGTTAGGTGTTCCTCTTGTATACATCTTTTGTACTTGGGCTATGCTATGCATTTTGTGATTTTTAGTAAAATTGTTGACTACCCATACACCACCTACCCTCATCCTTATCATATGGGGTATTGCAACTACTCTTCAAAAAAATTTGTTCCCCCCAAACTAGATTTCACATGGCATATTCTAATAGTACAGTTAGGTGCCTAAAGGTTGGGGTGCGTGTGATACTTGTTTTTTTTATTGACACTGGGTGTTTAGGAACAACGTCCCGACTAATCTCGGGGTGCACAGGTCCTCGTCAGGGAGTTTCTTGCAAATGCTCCTTGGGTCATTCAAGGGAAAAATCCTCTAATCCGATGGCCCTTAGAGATTGTTTGCACCTAAGGGGATTTGAACCTTAAACTTAGAGGGAGCATACCCCCAAGCCCAAGGCCTTTACCACTTGAGCCAACCCCTAGGGGTTAAAGGTTCAAGTGGGGTGTGATACTTGTTTTCAACCAGATTAAAGCTTTTCACTTGTTTTCACCCCAATTACATTTAGTTTGTATGGGTTTAATTGTAGATCCAGCGATGCAGTTTTTCTCAAACATGGTAGATATGTTTCTTATTTTCTACTTAAAAGCCTTAAGTCATCTATGGGGGATCAGTACACAACTTGAAAAGGATATCCCAACTGTTGGGTTCATATACTGAACCATGGGTTCTTTGTTATGTTGTCATCTTCTCTTCTTCGTCACCATATTTGTCAGCATCAACCCTTCCTCTTGCAAGCAACAAGTTGCTGAATACATCTCGTCTTGGCATGTTACCGTGTTACTGGATTTATGTCTTTTCATATTCACCCATCAAAAAATATTTAGCTGTTTGAAGAGATGGCATGGAGATTTTCAATTGTGGTCAAGTGGATTAAATTGTGGCTTGTTATTTTTTGGAATCTGTATTTTTGTGGTAACTATGTTGAGTATTGTGTTTATCAATGGGTGAAGAATATGAGCTTTCTACATATGATCGTCACGAATTGACTCATAACCAAGTTACCTCTGATCTTTTACCAATGTCAGTTATTGACAATTGTACATTCTAACAATTTGAAGCTCACCTTAGGAAGCGAACAACACCGTGTAGAGGTTGGGCTGAGCTTAAAGAAATGAGTCCCTATCGAGGAAAGCCGTTGTGTACTAATCTGGCTAGCTAGATTTTTTCAGCTGTCTATGAGGTTGGTCAATTAAAAAGAGGTGCTTTTGCATCTTCTTAACCCGAAATAGTTGGGGAGAGGAAAGGTTTTCTTTTTAGGATACCCTTGAGAACACATCTAGTGGAGACGGGATAGGGCTGTAGCTTAGAGGATTAGAGCATGTGGCTATGGACCGCAATGTCAGGTGTTTGAATCCCTCATCCACATTGGCCAAAAAGGGAAGGGCTGGGCCTTTCCCCCTTAGGGTAGGAAAATCATGATTAGGATTGCATACCCAAATTTATGGAACTTGGGCGTGGGTTTTTTTCTTGAAATGTAAATGTCATGTTTTGGCCTTGTGTGCCCCTAACTTAAAATAGGTGATGTAATGGTTGCTGCCTGACTAAACATAGGAGGAGGTACACTTCTCCATCAATAGAAATGATATTACCAAGGATACATAAGAATAGAATTAACAAAATCCTTGTGATGTAGAGGCAATCAAGATACGCATGTGAGTGAGTTTATAACCTACAGAAAAGATAACGTTCCTGAATGGTGTTTGTTGATACTTTCATATTGAAAAGAAAGAAAAATATACCCCCCCCCCCCCTTCCCTTCTCTCACTCTCCCAACACCCTCTCGTGGCTAATTTTGGTTCTTTTCATTGTGAAAGCAAGATTTGTCTGTTGATACTTTTAAATTCAAAAGAAAAAAATTACTTGGCGCCCTCTCTTTTGCTGCTAATTAGGTCCCATGGAGCAATAAACCATTGGCTCTTTTCATTGTGCAAGCAAGGTCTGTTGGATTAGCCCACTTTTTTGTAGGGTATATATTCACTCTTATGCCTTTCTTGATGACCTCCACGTTGGGTAAATATGGTTAATTCTTTGTTTTGTGGAATGTTCGAAACAAAGAATATAACACTTCATTCTATGAAGATAGAAAAACTATAAGAGAGAAATTTATCTAAGAAAAAATCATAAAATTACTTCCAAGCATAAACTACCCAAAAGTTTCTTTTATCTTTAGCAACAATCCTTGCTTTGGCCTTAGGTCTTACAGATATGGTAGCATAGACATATCTAGTTAGTCTTCTTTCTTCGCATTTGGCTTTAGTCTCTGCACGGACTAAGTAACAGTTCAATTCAGATACTCCCAGACTCCATTTTCTATTCCGATAATTCCCTTCCAACATTTAGTGTCAAAGAAATAATTCATTTTGTAGGTCTAGGGTCATCCTTGATGTCAGTCTTGTAGGCAAAGAATAAAAAAGGATATGGAATTAATTCAAGCCAGCAAGTCACAACTGTGGGGCAAATGGAATCCTATACATAAAACAGTTCATAAAAGAATTGATAGTTTGGCACTTGACGGCATAGCAAGAAGCTTCCTGGCTGCCCAATTGCACATGAGATGAGAATATACGGTAGTATGTGTAACCAACTGGTATCGGCAATAATGAAATGAGTGGGATCAGGCTCAATGCCGTGCGCAAGGGCAGCGAGATCTAGTTGATTGGCTGGGAAAGTTATAGTGGGGTGAGAGACCATCCCCTAAATTGAAATAAACCCAATTATCATGTCCCCGCATAGATATTTTGGACTATGTCTATATCAAATTTATAAAAGCTCCTGAAAGTTGCTCCTTTGCAACAGAGGACATGAGTCGTGCTTTTAACTGAGGTGATTCAAGGAGGGTTCGGTATTGATTGCTATATTGTGATCAGCCTGTTTTGTTGGTAAATGATCATGGTCCATTCATGGACTTATGCTTGACAGACTTTGTTTTAGTTTTTTCTTTCTTTCTTTTCTTTTTTTTTTTTGGAATAATTATTCACGTTGTAGAGTTGCAATCTCTTGAGCTCTTTTCTTTTTCTTCTTCTTCTTCTTATTATTTATTTATTTATTTATTTATTTTTTTACTCATTTGTTACGCCCAATAGTTTCTCATTATTTTATTAATGCTTTCAGCCCCAGCAGAAGGATGAAGAAAAGGAACCAAAGGAGGAGGAGAAAAAATGATGATGATCTGGGGTTGCTTTTCCATGCTAGGTAGGGTATCAATTCTTGAACTTGGATCGATTTTTCTTTCCTTTGCTTTTCCATGATATGTTGCCAGCTTGGTTGAACTTTGAACCTGCAAAGATGATTCTAGATTAGAAGCCATATAACTTAACTGTCTTTTAAAAGCTCTCTGCTACTGGTTAAGTGACATTTGGATCAATGTTCATCATGCAACAGGTCCAAAGTTCTCTGCCTAGTGCGCCATAAGTGAGTATCATAATGGTGAATATTGATGATTATAAAGTGTCTTGAGAGGGCTCTTAGAGGAGAAGACATTTTTATGTCAGAAAGTACAACATTGAAATCTATTTCGTCAATCTTTCAATATCACATTATGTTACTTCAAATTAAGCGCCCCCGTTTCGCTGTTATTTAGGTTTTTTTTAATTATTTTAAAAATATTTTCTTAAAACGCTGTTATGAATTTATTCTTGGTGATTTGCAACTAGATGCTTGGTGGAATGCAAAATCAAGTCTTGACATGTTTGGTTTTTCTCTTATCATAATTTTTTTCCCTTTCCAGAAAATGATAAAAAAAAAAAAGGATATGTTGTATAATTCAATAAACAGGAGTAAAAATTGCGTGCTTTTGGAGAAATCAAGCAAGTAACGTTATTGTGGGAAAGAGGCTTGTAATTCTGCAGGTAAAACCCTATGATGATAGGGCGTATCTATAGTTCAATGAGGCCGAAGATAGGACTACTACAACATCAAAATCCATAATAATGCTCACCGATTTACAAGATTTTGTTCATACCCGAGCATTATTTCGTGTTGTATTTGCTTCCCTACAAGCATGTTTGTCTTCATCTACTCTATTTGTACCTTCTTCAATGATCTGTCCAGACCTTCATAGGCGGCTAGGTTCCATTCCATTCGATTCCTTCACTACCTGTAGAGAATAATCACCACCTTGTTGAGTCCCATGCGACCATGACAATGATCGTCGCATGAGCTTCAGCAGCAACTCTGAATTCTCTTTGAATTTCCTAGAATAGCTTGAACTTGACATTCATGGTTTCCCACAAAGACATCCCAGTTTGCTTTATACCAATATTCTTCATCTTCATGTCAAATCGTGCTCCCTCTTTTGAAAAAAAGTTTGTATGTTTGCCTTGCCGAGTTTAACTCATGGTTTGAATTTATATGAAACAAATATTCACACTCAGTTGTAAAGTCTGTCATGGCATTTTTATAGTATGAGGACCGAGGTAGATAATAATCATTTGTACATAAAGTAACCACGAGGTGAATAAAATATATCATAGTAACCAGCCAATTGAGAGAGCCCAACCAAGCTCCCACTATGTATTAAAATGATAGTATTTATATATTATTTTTATAATTTATAAAAAAATTATATATCTTTCATATTTTATTAAACCCCACCATGAAAAGCAAAAGAAAAAAAAGAAAAAAAGAAAAAATAGAAGAGGCCATATAAGCATTGAGAGGACATAAAGCTGGCGTGAGTCTTCGACACAAGTACAAGAATGGGACCTTTAACACGTATGGGACTACATCAGTTTGAGGAGCTTGATCGCTTCTCCCCTTATCTCATCCTCCATGAGTAGTGTACTAATGAGCTAAGAGAAACAACGAGAATTTGATCAAATCACAATATAGAGTAGATTCCCTCTCCTCAAGTTTCATGGACATAAGTCTTTAGTGCTGGACTATATAAATTGTTGTGTCTCTCATTTTACATTCTCTGTAATTAATTTTTATTCAAAGTCATGGATGAGTATTTCAAGCACCACACTTTTGTCAAAGAAGCACGATGAGTTATTCGACCATGCTATTTACATCTGACATCTCAGTCAAGAAATGAATCAACGGTACCAAATCGGTATTTCGAATAAGCCAAGTACTTATTGGACAAACTTAACTAAATTTGGGGAAACAATAAGAAAGAACAAAAAAAATAATAAGTACAATATCAATAAATAATGTAAATTCATTTACACAAATTAAGAGATTTATTTTTTGCTAGATAATGGAGCAATCAAAGGTGGATTCCCTACCTGAGCTTGAACATGGAAACACTTTACTCGTTGAGAATCGGAGAAAAGGGGTCTAGATGGTGAGAAACTACACGTGCCTCCTCAATCAGGTTTGAGCCATAATTTAAACTCCTGTCCCATTAGAGAATTTAATAAACTTTAGACACGAGTATTAAACTAAAGTGAATCCATGTGAAGCCGTGAACTAATATATGCCAAACCATTTAGGAATAACCCAAGTACCATTGAGCCACCGTCCTTAATTGTAATTAGGAAGAACCAAATATTGTAGGGAATAAGGACATGTTTGAAATATGAACATTATATGCTAAAATATCATTCAAATTACCCAAATGTCCCTATATATTAATGCAAATACCTTCCAATTTACTAAACAAATTGGTTAGTCATCAATCATGCAATTATACTATAAGAAAACATTAATATAAAATAAATTAATTGCATAACACCAAGATTAGTAACGATAGAAAACTTTTTAAAAACTTCTTTAAAAGTAAAACACTACAGGCAGCCAAACCTATAAAAGTGTTTTAGAAAATATTCAGAATTGAATCTCTATATGTTCTAACCAATAGAATCTTTTAAATAAACAATCTGAAAGTAGTTTGAATTGCAATAGGATTTTGCTAACAAAGTGACTCTATCGTGAGGACTCTCTTGACAGTAAGAGTGAAATTTAAACCGAAAAATCGGCCTAGACTGGACTAGTTGGTTCGATTTTAGACCAGTTTCATTATTCCACAAACCGAATAGAACCAGTTCACTTTCGGTTATGGTTCTAGCATATTTGGGACCGGATCAGATTGGTTCGTGTTTATATATACAATTAATTTTTAATATTATATAAAATATTTTTTATATATAATTTATATATTATATATAAAATAATTTTATATTATAATTTATAACATAAAATTATAATATTAAACATGAACATTTGTTTGATAATATGTTATTAATATAAAAAATATATATTAATTATATTTTTTAGACCTAATAAATTCTCAACATATTCCTTTGAATCCTTTTGATAAATACATAATATATTAGTAATACTAATACACATTATTATATTAATTAATTGGTATATATTAGTATACTAATGTGTATTAATACTTATACTATATTAAATCACTATAACTTATTAATATTAAATCACTTTTATATAGTAATATTAATACTAGTACCATATTATTCTTAATACTATACTAGTACTTAGTGAATATTAATACTAGGTACTATATTAAATCACTTTTTATACAACAGATTTTTTTTTTAATAGCAGTTTTTTATTTTATTTTATTTTTTAAATGAAATTTGCACTTGATTAAATCTGAAAAACTGGGACCGAGCCAGATTGGAATCGGTAAAACCGGAAGTATCGATTTAGGAGAGTAACGGGTACGGAATCATTTATTGAAAATGCAAAACCAGTATTACTGGTTCGATTCCAAAAAATTGTATAAAATCGGAGCTAACCGGACTGATTATACTTCTACTTGGCATGATGCTGACACCTGCGTGTAATCTTCTCTGCAGTAACATATTTCAATTCAAACTCTTTTCTGGATAAATACAAATCTTTGGAACTCGATTTTCACACTCTTGACTTATCTAAAACAATTCCTAATACTTTCTAAATAAACTCTATGGTTATAGATGAAGTTAAGATAATTTACATTCATCTAAAATACAAAATTAATGATAGGATAAACTCTATCATCTTAATCACTTAATCCTATCCAGACTTATTAATTTAGTCACCTAGTCATAACCAAACTCTTGCATCTACAATTTTCCCCTTTGGTGGATTGGTGACAAACTCTTGCATTTACAATCATGAAAATATTCTACTGATAATATCCCAACATGTACCCTCAATATCGAAAGGATACTCCTTATCCAAGCCATAAGGTTATCAACCCCTTTGTATTTTAACATTCTACATCAATCTCCATTACATCCTAGCAAATCTTCAATGATTCCTACTATGCACACCCTCATAATCAAAATGGGAAAATATATCCAAACGAAAGTTAGCATTTAAGTGATAATGAAGACTAATAATCTCTAATAATGTCCGGTCATTGATCATTCTTCCCTTTGATCATGAGATTTATGTAAAGAGTAATGTTATATACAGTCACTTTTGTATACTCTCTCGCACTCTATTAATGTGATGTGTTGTATTAATTTTTTTAATACACAACTAATCACATCAGTAGAGTACGCAAAAGAGTAAGTAAAAGTAACTGCACATAAAATTTTTGTTATGTAAATCACAGAAACTCCATTCATGCTCCTTATACAATTATTTTTTTTCTGCATTATATCTCTATCTATATGAACCCCAAGGAGTGTGGCATAATGGTCATGACTCTGGGACATGTCGTATAATAATCCACACGTCCTAAACTAGATTATCTAATGTGCACTTATGAAAAATTATTTATCAAGATATGTATACTTTGAAATTAGTCAAGACTTTAATTCCAATACCGAATGTCCAAAATAATCTCTATGCTCAAACTCAAGTTTATCAACATGCATAGTTAAATGGTTAGAAAGATTGCTTTCCCTTTTAGCTTCCCTCAAATTTCCTACAATCCTATCATTATTCCTATCAATAGGGTAATATCAAAGATTTAATATGCTCAAGAAAATGTTATAAATTCTTAACCTTTTAATTTTTATCTTGTTTACAATCTAATTGTGGGGTTGTTTGGACAGTGTCACTTTGGACTAATTATAGTGAATTAAATGTAGAGGAAACAAGATGAAGTACTATAGAAGAAAAAATGGGATGGGCTCAAACTTTTAAACTTCGAATTAAATTAATATTTAGTGACATAAGGTTTTACATTTTTTAAACCTCTCCTCATTTGGTTACGTAGTTCAGATGAGATGAGATATTTTGAATAGCTATGAGATTTTAGAGTTAAGATAAGATGAAATAATTTGTTAAAAAAATTTGTGTTTGGATAATGAGATGAGATGAAATAGTTTTCACTTTTTGAGATTTAAAAAAAGGTGTGGGTCCCACGTTTTGGAGAGTACCAAATTTCACACTGTTAACGTACTGTTCTGTCAAATTTGCACTATTCATTTATTCTTTTGTACTGTTTAGTTACTGTTTCGGTCAATTTTGCATTGTTTATTTACTTTTTTGCACTGTTATCAATTTTACACTATTTTATTTACTGTTTATTTCAGTGAAAATTTTCAAAACTTAGAGATGAAATAAATCGTTTAGATAGGCAAAACCTCACAGTACAACTCCAGATGAGATGAGTTCATTTGAACTAGGTAACAAAACCAAATTCAGAATATTATGCTAAAAGCTTTCAAAAATCACATAATATCATATAAGAGTATAGAATATATTCGAAACATAACATAATCAGATCACAAAAATGTAGTTTATGCACAAAATTTCATATTTGCTATTTTTTGAACAGTTCAAAAACTGAATGCCAGAAATAACTTAATGACCAAATTTAAGTTTAGTATCTATTTGAGTAATATGGTAAAAACAGACTTGCAATAGATTCTTTTACCAAATTTTTAGTTCATTAATAATTAATTGGCTTTGAAATGATCTAACTTTGTATTTGTCCATCCTTAGACTTCCGTTATATGGACCTTTTCTTTTGACTATAATAGGGTTCAATATTAATTTAGTCCTTAAATATTGATCAAATGGATCTCTTTGTCCATTTCCACTCTGACTTTCACCAACTCATTCGCTTAGCTGCGTTTGGATGTAGAGACGAATTGAATTAAATTGTAAATAATAATATTTTGTGAGTTCCATTAAAATGAGTTGATTTTTTTTTAAATTGAGATGAGACACTTAACTATTTTGATTGAAATTATATGAAATAGGTTGAGATATGTTTAAATTTTTTTTTATGTGAAATTAAAAAAAATAGTGAATCCCATTAATAATTAATTTAAGATAAATTAAATTTGATTCAACAACCAAATATAGCGTAAATTAATACCATTAATCTTTTAACACGTACCAATTTTATTGAACGACGCCATCGTCAAGAGTATAAGATTAAATGTCAATTAAAAAATAAAAAAATAGAGAGAGAGAGTTTTGCTTCCCTCTTCGAGAAGACATTCAATTATTCTCTGGTCAATAAAAGGTTGTAATAATTAAATAGTTTTGATTACAGATATATATATATATATATATATATATATATATATATATATGCGAAATTCACATTTAATTATATAGTAATTTCAAAGGCGCCGGAATCGACAACGTCCAGAAACAGATCATGATGTAAAGAGAAGACAAATGGAACAACGTGCTTAATTTGTTTGAACGTGCATGGATTCCTCATCTCCTTCGGCTTCCATTAAAAAAGGGTCACAACTTGTGTGCAAGAAAAAAGGAAAAAGACACATTAATTTAAAGTACTCCGATCCTAATCTTCTAGAATTGAATTATTTTCATCTACACTACTACTACTACTTTTCATGTCTAATATTATAATTCTAGAAAATGACTTTGCTTGAGGAAATATATAGTCTTGTAATGGTTATTTGATTCCCAAAGGGTCATTATAATGTGCAAAAAGACCTAAGATATATATTAACATAATTTCCACCCAATTATTTCATAGCATTTGACTTATATATTGGTCGATCTCTAGCGTATAGAGGTGGTTGTGTATTCTAGTTTCAATGCCTCATTCATTCATTCATCCATGCACATCATGCATATCCACAACTGAATTGAAAACGAGAGTACTTGGATCCAAGAAAATTTGAACGTGTTTAGAGAAATATTTAGTCTACACAAAAATTTTATACAAAGAAACTTATACGCTGACATGGTCTAATGCTGTTAGTGTACGTGTAAAGTTTAAACTTGTGCGTAAGGCTTTTGTATAGCATTTCTTATGCGTTTAACACGAGACGCACTACAAGAGATGTAGATTTTTACGATTAAAATTTTGCAATTAAAAAGATTATTTTTAACGAAAATGAGTACATTTTCATCAAAAATATTTATTTTGATTGCAAAATTTTAATCACAAAAATCTGTTTCTCTTGTAATAACGCGTGTTTTTTATAACTTGTTATGAGATACCTGACCTACATCCAATGAATATGGTTGAATAGAACCGAGTTGTTGAAATCAAACTCTTGAATTGATATAGAACTACATATCCTTCGTGGTGTCTTTTCTGTGTGTCCTGCACCCATCTAATTCGATAAGCCCAAGGTTTTAGTAATCATCGAACCCCTGATCAAAGACTTTTATTATAGTCCATGATAGAAATTCTATATCTTCCCCAGATAAAATGTACAAACAAAGGCATGCATCTTAGCATTGGATTTAGTACAAAACAATGTTTCAATAAAAGCTGCGGGGAAGAGGTCGTTGGAGACATTATTTATAAGAAGATGACCCATCGCATGCAATGAATTCTGACCCAATGAACATGAAAGCAACCCTTGAGGTGGATTATGGACATTTAAAAAATAAATCTTACTTAAACAAAGACATGTATCACCTTTTAGATATTAGAAAAGATAAAAAATAAAATCCTTTGAGATGGGTTTTCTTCTCCTCCTTCTTTTTATTTTTTATTTTATTTTATTTATTTATTATTATTATTTTTTTAGGTTTAGAGATTGATACGTGTCTTTCGTTAAGTTAATAGACAATTTTGATATAATTTTATGGCATAAAAAATTAGAAGAAGAGAGTTAGGTATGATTTGGATAATTTGATGAGATTATTTTAAATGAAAGTTGAAAGTTGAATAAAATATTATTTTTTTAAAATTTGAAAAAAATTAAATTATTTATTATATTTTATGTAAAAATTTTTTAAAAAATTATAATAATGAGATGATTATTCAAAATTGACCTTATTCTCACCTTTGTTTTGCAGATAATTTAAAAAAAGTGATATATATGGAGTTGGTCGTCTTAATATATATAATAATATTAATCAATATCTTGAATTGCTAAACCAACTCACAAAATCTTTTAAAAAAATATGAAGAATCTATATTATGGGCATTTAAAAAATAATGCACATGAGCTGCATTGATTTCCCCAATAAATTCATTTCTTGGTCCCAATACTGTTCTGTCTTTTTCTTGGGTCCTTTTGAATTTTCCTTAATCAAGTGTATCTTCATTCAAATTACAGCCATGCAACCTATCCTATGCACTTTGATGATTAATTTGATCCCCTTTCCTCACCCATATATATATATAGATATATATATAAAATCAGCCTAAACCTATATCCCCCAATCCAATTCAAAATGATTTGAAACCCCAAATTTTATTTATCTTGTTGAAATATAAGCATCAAGATCTTCTAAGTTTTTAATATAGTTATGTATAATATCTTTATCTAATGATTTTTATTACTTACAAGTCGATGTGTACAATTTGTATATTCAGTATGTTTTGTGGGATTTATTATAATTAAAGAAATTATATTTATAATCATGAAGTGCGTAAGTATCGTGTATTTTTTTTTTTAAAAAATTAATAAATATATAACCCACATGAAAAATTTTATTTTTTTAAATTGTGAACTTTATTATTTTTTAAAAAGAGTGCGAAACACTTGTATAATTTATGGCTATATTATAAAATATTTTTTAATAGATGCAATGCAACTTGATGAAATCGAAAAAATTAAGGTTTTATTTAGAGATTTTTTACTTAACAAAGCATTATTGATCCTGACCGTTCGATTGATCTCACATAACGCTTCAATAGTACATCGGACGGTCACAGTTGGTCGTAAATATAAGCATGACCTTATGGCATCACCCTACGTTTAAAGTTTCCTCACCGCTCCTAAAATGTCGACATTTTTCACTTGTGCAGCTCCTGGCCAACTCTGCAATGGAGACCCATTCGTCAACCTGTAGAAGGGTCCCTACTCTCTCCATTTTAAAATTCCAGCAATAACCCTAGGCCGGCCAGCCAATAGCATAGGAGAAACCGAGGTCCATTTTTGTCCATTCCTCGAACTCCAAGTCTCCATCCTCACAACCTTCGGTTTCCATAAATCAAGGAGTAGCGGGACAAAGAAAACCGAGCAGAGGCTACTGGTCTGAGGGAATTCACTTCAAGGGTTTTTTTGGTTCGGGAGATGGAAAAGCTAGCTACTTCAGCGTCAGCTTTTCTTTGTGGGTCTCTTCTTCTTTGTTTTTATGGAACAGTGAGTGGCGCTTACGTGAAGTACAACACTGGAGCGGGTGTTGTGCCAGGGAAACTGAATGTTCATTTGGTTGCGCATTCCCATGACGATGTCGGATGGTTGAAGACTGTTGATCAGTACTATGTTGGATCAAACAACAGTATCCAGGTCATTATTATACAACAGCACCCACACAAACACACACACGTTGTGTGTAGGTATATATAGGATGAGATTTTGGAGTACAGGGAGGTGATGAATAATATCTTGTTTTTTATGTTGTAGGGGGCTTGCGTGGAGAATGTGCTGGATTCGGTTGTGGAAGCTTTGCTGCGTGATCCTAATAGGAAGTTTGTGTTTGTGGAAATGGTAAGGCTCTTATCTGACTTGCGAGGCTCTTGAAGTTCTGATATTCAGTATATGTGAGATGCGAAGGTTTGGTTTCGATTTTCCAAATCTGCTAATTCATGAGATGGCACTCATTTATTTTTAGTGATGGGATAAGTTGAGATTAAAGTTAAAAGTTAAATAACATATTATTAGAATATATTCTTTTAATATTATTTTTGTATTAGATAAGATAAAATGAGATGAGATGAAAAGTTTTGTGAAAGTGAACATTAATGTTATTTGGTTTGACATTTCAATAGGTCAACTTAACAGCATGATGTTCTTGATGAAGTTTAAGATATGTTGATATATGATTTGCTACGTAATTGGGATGTTGATTAGTTTCGAATTCTGTGATCAATGAGTAGAATAAGGAATAATATTTGTATTGAGGTTTGATGTTCGGTTGGAACTAAATGCGAGGGAGTTTGGTTTAGTTTTGATTTTTAGAATTGACTAATGATTTCAGTTCTTGCTCAGGAAAAACATAATAATAACTTTAATAACACGTTGATCTTAAATAAATTTATGATATAACGATCCGTAACTTGCAACGTTATATGATGGTGATTAATTTTGAATTTTGTGTTTAATCATGTTTTCAATATGAATTGATCTTCCATAAATTTGTAATCAAACTCTTAAATTCGTAGAAATGTAAACCTCTTTCTATTTTACATGACATTATGTTTGTGACAGCTGTTTGATATAAAATAATATTGCTGTTTTCACATTTTTGTTTACTAACAGAGTTTAGCATGAATGATAGGCGTTTTTCCAACGATGGTGGGTAGAACAAAGTGTGGAAACACAAGGAATAGTGAGAAAACTTGTAGATGCAGGACAATTGGAATTCATGTAAGCTTTTAGCTAGCAACTTGTATAGTTCATTCGTGTCTTTGATGCATGAATGTTAAACATTTTTGCTTCCATTTGCAGAAATGGTGGTTGGTGTATGCATGATGAAGCAACATGCCATTACATAGACATGATTGACCAAACAACTTTAGGTCATCAGGCGATAAAGGAGCAGTTCAACAAAACTCCTCGCGCTGGATGGCAAATTGATCCGTTTGGACACTCCGCCGTGCAAGCTTACCTTCTTGGGGCTGAGGTACACTGTTAATTGAGTGATTAATTCATTATGTGTGTATATGATACTGTTCATAATCTTTTTTATGAACTCCATTTACTGTCTTTGTTTCAACGTATGTCTTTTCTCTGGCTACTACTTCAGTTGCAAAATCTTTCATTTTATTAAGATGTTTTCCATTCGCTGCTGTGACAATCTGGATAAGAACTGAGACATTTGATTGTTACACTTCCCTGTAGCTTGGATTCGATTCTGTACATTTTGCAAGAATAGATTATCAAGACAGAGCAAAACGGAAGAATGACAAATCTCTTGAAGTTATATGGCGTGCTTCCAAAACTTTTGGTTCTACATCCCAGGTTTGGTATTGCAATTACTGTGCTTTTACCATTCCTTTTTAGAAAGGTCTTCTGAGCTCACCGATTACTTGGCCCATGCAGATCTTTGCCAATGCATTTCCAGTTCATTATAGCCCCCCACATGGTTTCCATTTTGAAGTGAATGATGATGACTTCATGCCCGTTCAGGTTCAAATATTTCTAAAAGGACAATTTTTCTAAGCATTCTCTGGATGTTTGATATTCTTGTTGAGTGTATCACCTTAATCCGCTACAAATTGACACTGCAGGATGATCCTTTACTATATGACTACAATGTTCAACAGCGGGTTAATGATTTTCTTAATGCTGCAAAAATTCAAGTAAGCTAGAGCACTCTGAATGGCTTTTGTATTATACAAAAAATGTAAATTATTTGTAGAATTGCTCTAAAAAAGAGTTCCATCCCATTATGTAAAATGAAATGTAAAATAATTTTGCTACAGTAACCCGTTAGATGTAGCTGGTACTGTTCATCTTCTAAATATTTTATTATTATTTATATTTCATTTATTTCATCATTATCTTTTAGTTTGATTTTTACCATGTAAGCAAATTCTTTTTATTGTTCATCATTTAAAACACTCATATTTAATTTTCTTCTAAAAAAATATCTTGAAAATATTTTTAAACTAATTTTTTCATATTTTGATTTTATTTTTAAGTTTTATTTGGCTTATATATTTTTGTTTTACTTGTATAGGACTGAATTATTTTATATTGTATATAAAAAATATATATATGAATATTGTAAATTTATTGATAGAAAGGAAATATTTAAATAGAACAAAAAAAAATTATTTAAATAATATGAAAACTAATAGATAAGCTGATGGATGATATATTGTAAAAGTTAATATGTAAAATAGAAAAAATAAGTTTTGATAATACATTTTAAAGGATAGGATGAAAAATCTATTGGGAGTACTCACCGCGTATTTTTTCTTTTAAAAATGATTATTTACCTCAAAGTTCTAAATAAAAATTACTGTGAGCATCCATTCTGTGCAGGCAAATGTGACTAGGACAAGCCATATAATGTGGACAATGGGTGATGACTTTCAGTACCAATATGCCGAGTCTTGGTTCAAGCAAATGGACAAATTGATTCACTATGTTAACAAGGTAGGGAATTAATGAGACAATCAATGCATTTGCCGGCAATTGATTTCAAAGTTATATAGCATCTGAGCTAATTTCCCTTTGTTTTGAGGCTTGAAAATGGCTCGGCTCTAATTTAGGATGTGGGTATTTTGTTATGGTGTAAAAATTTACAATAGCTCCCTATATGGCGAGGCTTGTCCCCTCTCCCCATAACGTCAAATCTATACCAGACGGTTAGATGACTTCTTTGAAAACTTACTGATGTAATGCCCCTGTTTGGACAGTAGCTTCGAGAAAGGTTGACCATTTATGTGTATTTTTCCACAAATTTATGCTTGGTGTTTGGATGATGACCTAGATATATTACTAGATTTTAACATGATTTGATTCTCGTCATGAAATACAGCTACTAGATGATTCTCTACAATGGCTCTAACGAAAGGTTGAGGATTTAAGTTGTGGAATTAAGTTTCTTTCTCCACAAATTTTTGTAATATTTCCCAGTAGAGACTAACACAGTGGATTTAGATTGTTCTTGGAATTGGTGCCTCATGTCCTGAACTGAAAACTTATTTTTTGTGTTGGTATGCCAATTAATGGGACATTAGGTTGGTGTTTTAAGGATACTTTGATTTCCTAACATGATTCTTGAATAGGATGTTTTTTTATTTTTTATTTTTTTAGTGATGCATCTTCTAAATTAAAATTTGATTATCAACTCTATTTAATACCATCACCTAGTCATTATATTATCTACTCTTTAAGAGGTTTCTCAAATTCTTCTCATGCGTCTTTAGCTTTTAGTTTTATTATTGAAATCTCATGCTTCTTTTCTTGGCCTTTGTGATTTAACTGGTTTAGATTATTAATTATTTTTTAAAATTACCCTTTTTCTTTTTTAGTTGTTTAATACATTTTCTTTTCTGTTCCAAATAATGCATTTACAAGTGTGTCTAATTTTCTCAGGACGGTCAAGTTAATGCATTGTATTCTACACCATCAATCTATACTGATGCAAAAAATGCAGGAAATGAATCATGGCCTCTGAAAACTGATGACTATTTCCCGTAATTCCCAAGTTTTTTTCTCCTACCTTTTGTTGATGAGGTAACACTTATTGACTTTATCCATTGCGTTAATAAGCTTGCTTGGTGCTTGCTGACAGGTATGCAGATAGGGCAAATTCTTACTGGACTGGATTTTTCACTAGCCGACCAGCCTTGAAGAGATATGTCCGAGTGCTGAGTGGTTATTATTTGGTATGAAATCATTGTAACTCTGCCTTCGTGCTTATGTTCAATTAGGACAAGATTGAGAGTGGCTCTTTCCCTCCATATTTGTGTGCTTGGACACAAAGGACCTAGCATTTCATGCAACCTTCCTGGAAGATGCTAGTTCCATCTTGGTATTTTTTCACAGAAGTTTGTGAACAAAGATACCTAGAACTCCTTGAGTAACACAAGGATATATGCCATGCAGAGGAATTATCCTATCAACAATGGGTGGAGCTTTCAATGAAAATTTTGAACTATAAACATCAATGAAGTTAATTTCCTTTTGCATAAATAGGCAGTGCGTCAACTGGAATTTTTGGCTGGAAAAAGATCCAAGGGTCCTAACACTTTCAGCCTGGGAGATGCTTTAGGAACTGCACAGCACCACGATGCCGTCACTGGCACTGCTAAACAGCATACAACAAATGACTATGCAAGACGTTTGGCCCTTGGGGCCTCTGAGGTAGATTGCTAATCTTCATTTGATTTTGACCAGCTTTATTTTAGTCTTTTCAGCATTCATATTGCATGATAGATCTCACTATTATAGACCCAACAATTGATCACTTTTGCACCTAAATAATTTTTCCTCAAAAGTCAATAAAAAGTCTCTTATGCAAATATCCTATATACTTTTGATAGGCAGAAGCTGTTGCAAATGCTGCCCTTTCATGCCTTGCTAAAAACAAATCAAGAGATGAATGTGTGGAGACTGCAATTACATTAAGTCAGGTAAAGTTTTGATGTTTTTCCTAGGACTTTTGATGCTATTTATATATTCAATGACTTTATTTTGATTATACTTTTAGACATCATTTTTATGAGTGCAAAACCAGTCCGGTTGCTCACCCCCTAGTACTTTTTTTTTTCTTTGGTTTATTTTCCTGCTCTACTTCCTTTACTGTTGAACAGTGTCAACTACTCAATATCAGTTTCTGCCCACCGACAGAGGGAGATATACCAGAAGGGAAGAGTTTGGTAATCTTTTTTATCTTTCTAACTTTGGTTTTAGTTACTACTTTGTTGGGACATCTACTCATGATGCATGAATGATTGTGTTCAGGTTATAGTGGCATATAATCCTCTTGGATGGAACCGTACTGATGTTATTAAGATACCGGTGAGTAATATTCTTCTTCAATTTAAAAGGATCCACCACTTGTTATAAAAAATAATAATAATAAATAAATAAATAAATAAATAAAAGGATCCACCACCCTAGAATACAAAATGTATACAAGAATCCTTCTTTTATACTTCTTTGAAACAAATAAATGACTCACTACCCAACCATACAAGAGAGGAAAATGAATGCAAAATGAATCAATAAAGTCCTCAAAAAGTATCTACATTTCAAGAATATGAGTCTGGCTTCCATGCACAAAATTAATAAATTACCATACTTTATCAAGGCCATGTTATCAAATATAGTTTCTTTCTATTATTTTGAGTAGTCTCGTTATGATGCATTAAGAGTTTTGCAGAAATTTGCGGCAAAAATAATTTATTTCCATCATTTTGTTGCATATTTTAAATAATACAGTTTTTGAGTGTCTGCTATGTTGATGTATCTGCTTCTAGTGTCTAATGCTTTATTGAAATGAGAATCTTGAGTGTTTGGTACTCAATGTGCATCCTTTTTCATCCTGTAAATGTGCAAATAGATAAGGTATATAGTCTTCAGTGTGATCTGAAAGTTCACAATAACTATCAGGTTCCCGACGCCAATCTTGTTGTGCAAGATTCTTCAGGCAATACCATTGAGGCACAATATATCAGTTTAGATAACGTTACAATCAACTTAAGAAACTTCTATACAATGGCCTATTTGGGACAGTCTCCAAAACAAGTCCCTAAGTACTGGCTTCTCTTTCAAGCATCAGTGCCGCCGCTTGGCTGGAACACGTACTTCATTTCAAAAGCATCTGCCAAAGGTAGTTGTCTTATTTCTTTTCTCCTTCTAGGCATTGCTCATTCTTGAATGCCATTTGATTTCTCTCTCACAGGGTATTTTAGTTCTTTTTATTTTTATTGCATGAGCGTCAGTTGTTGTACCCTGTGAACCTTGCTTAGCATTGTGGCTTGATATGATTAGTGGCAAAACCAAATGATACTGATGCTGAATGGAACTTACTTTATTTAATATTCTTTCATTTGCAATTCAACATGTTGCAGGGACAAGCAAAAATGGATTTATCTCCATGATGGACAGTCCACAGAATGAGACCATTGAAATTGGACCTGGAAATCTGAAGATGTCCTTTTCTTTGACTTCTGGACAACTCAAACGTATTTACAATACTAAAACGGGGGTCAGTTTTTCACATTTCATAGATGGCAGCCTCGAAATTGGATGGTATTGGTTGAACCAGTTGATATGCATTACAAAAAGCACACCAAATGATGGAGACCACAGATTTTTGTCGCATCTTAGTAAACAATATTTTTAAGATTTATAGACAGCCCATAAAGAGGAGTAAGTTAATATGTGCATATGTAGGAAGCTAATTTTGTCTCTGACACTATCCTTAGAGTGATCCATCTAATACATTTGTATGTGTTCGGTTTAGATGAGGAACTTGGTTTGTCAAGGGAAGCACTGTGGTTGACATCTTAACCTGGCTGCAACTTTGTAAAATTATTTTTAGAAACCTTACAGAAATACTGATTCTGGGTTGTTAAGACCCACTTTACCTTCTGGTCTTTTTAGAGAGTGGGATTGTCCTTTCTGGTTTGGTCAGTTTTTTAAGGTGGTGACCATCTGACTCACAGCAAGATTATTATGTTTTAGCATTAACTGCATTTTGATTGTACATGACGATCCACGTATTCAACTTTTATCACTATCTAGGCAAGCTAGTATCTTATATGCCTTGAGGGGAATTCGTAGATTGTTCACTTGCTTTTGGCGTACCATTTTCCACCTAAATGGTTTTTTTTTTTTTTCCACCTAAATGTTTTTTTTTTTCCTTCTTTCTACTAACACAGATGATATTGTTGTTGCCAGGTTGATTTACCAATACAGCAGAGCTATCTCTGGTATGGTTCAAGTTCAGGTGACGATGGCCAGGTTCGCAATTTTTTTGCTCAGTTAGAACCCACTTTATGAATGTGTGCAGTGCCTGCTGACATGTCAGTTATGTGATTCTCTACAGGCATCTGGTGCATATATTTTTCGGCCTAATGGTTCCCCTCCAAATATAGTATCAAGATCAGTAAGCCATTCTTCCCCTTGCCACTCACATGCTCGCCAAATGTCTGACCACTGATTAGTGGTCCATAACACCAATTTTATTAAAAAGAGAGTTGAAAATGAATAGCCTACTTAACTTACCTCAACTAATTTTGTACCAACTATTGGGGTTCTCACACTTATCCTTGATGCTATTCTACTTTTATCCTGAGAACCTTGTCTCTTCAGACAGCTATCTCTGTTGATAGTATCTGTTATTTATGGTTTCCACTATTTTCTAAGAGTGTTTTTAATACGATGTAGGTGCCCTTGAAGGTCGTTCGTGGACCACTGCTCGACGAGGTTCACCAACAGTTTGATTCATGGATCTACCAGGTCATCAATTTGTTTAAAAGTCAAGTTTGTTGGGTCCAAATTGTTGTGGGTAAAAAGAGCCCACGGTTGCCTATTTAGTTGTTATGGTGGCTGTGCTCCTCTCCTTGTTTTAGAAAGTTTCATATTGGACTAGACATGCACACACTGTAGCTTTATCTATGTATTATCCCTTCAATATACTTGCATGACTGTTGCATATCAATATGGGATGTAGCACAAGTCTCCTTCCCACCATAATCTCTATATATTAAAGATGCTGCAAAAGTGAGCTGTATATAATAATTCAATCTTGATAGTGTTGTCATCATTTTTTTTTCATAATTCAATGGTTTGAACTCTCGATTTTCTTTTTGCTTATCCTTATATTTTCTTTGCTTTTTAGTAGGTTACCAGACTATACAGGGACAAAGAGCATGCAGAAGTTGAATTCACAGTGAGTCACAGTACCTGGTTTTTCTTCTTTTATTTATTTATTTATTTATTCATTTCCTTAGATAGAAGAAATAACTTACTTATATAGATTATAAGTGATCAATTAATGCTCTCTATTCTCTACATATAGAAATTCTAGCTCAAATTTAGCGGTTTTGATCAATTTTATTTGCAGATTGGTCCAATTCCCTTGGAAGATGGCATTGGTAAAGAAGTCATCACACGAATGACAGCTAATATGGCCACAGACAAGGTGTTTTATACTGATTCTAATGGAAGAGACTTTCTGAAACGGGTTAGTCTCACACACCTCTTTACACATAAGAAAATTTTAGAAAGAGTTTTTTTGCTACTTGCAAGCCTGGTGTGCCAGCACACCACTTCAATGGTTTTGTTGGGTGTCAAAAAGCAGGCTCGCAGGTAGACTGTCTTTTAGAAATCCTTCACGAAAATTTATATTTCCTGGGTAGAAAAATTTAAATCCCAAGTCATAGATTTTCTTTAAATTTGTTGTATTTGCTGGTTTAACTTCAATCCAGCGACAAGAATTTAATTCTCTTTTTCAAAATTAAGTTTGATAGTAGAAAATTTATTCTCCACACATGGAGTCATCTGTTCTTGGTGGTTTGTGTGCAAATCATGGAACAACCTAAACTGTTTAATTCCAATCCTCTTGGGGGGCTTATCATTCTTCTAAATGAGGTGCTTACTGTCAACTGTCCCATTAAGAATTTGAAGAGTTGGTGGATGGAGATATGTCCCTCAAAACTAAATCAATCGAGATATATGGTTGTTTAAAAGACCTGTGTTATCATCGTTGTAGCATACTTCAACAGAAAGTCTTTGCAGTCTATTCTCTTCTTTCTATCTTTCTTGCTTTTCTTCTTTTTTTTTTTTTTTTTTTTTTTTTTGGGTTTTCCAACGTCGTTTGATTGTAAAATATCACAAGTATTGCCCCTTTAAGGGAGTTTCATTCCCAATGAATGATTCTTGTAGTACTGACTTGAAATTTTGTGATTGTGATTTTGCAGGTTCGTGATTATAGAGCAGACTGGCCGCTTACAGTTACCCAACCTGTAGCAGGAAACTATTATCCAGTAATTTTCTTAATACTTATTGGACTGCTCTTAAGCACATATATGCACAACCACTTGCACCACTAGATTATTTCACGTGCTAATGTGTTCAAGAGAAAAGAAACCAGCATGGATGAATTCGGCCCACCTTATTGGTGGTAACTGGAGTTTACACACCCAAATACAATGGTAAACAAAATAATAGATCTTTTTCATTTTTTATATGAACATTCACCAAAAACGATATGATTAGGATTTGTACCTCAACCTTGCAGTTAAACAAGGTTTTCTACCAAAGGAAAACTGTAGATCTGCTCAAAATAACCAAGAGATCTTCTGACTAATTTATGCTAGATGTAATCATGCTGTGATCTTTAAGTGTATGGTGTGTAGATTTTCATGACTATATTATCAAACATGATCAACCCTGGGTACTCTTTCACTTTTGCAAGCTGAAGGAGTCAAGGATATATTTAAAGGATGTAGCAGTATAGAACAATGCTTGTATGCTGGCCCTTCAAAAACTCATTATTAGAGTTTTTCCTTAAGTTACGAAAAAGTTCTCATTGTGCTCGATGACTTCAAAATAAACTTATTTCGGGTAATAACAGTCTTCTTTTTCCTTTACAGCTTAATCTTGGAATTTATACAATGGATAAAAAATCAGAACTCTCTGTCTTGGTTGACCGTGCAACTGGTGGAGCCAGCATTGAGGATGGAGAAGTAGAGCTAATGCTCCATAGGTTCAAATTTCTCCTTTTTGTTTTGCTGTTTAACATTTGGGTTAAAAAGATGCTTTATATTTGATTTTGGCATGCTAAGCTGATTGCCCTTTCTCTATACATAAGGCGTATGCTCCATGATGACTCTAGAGGAGTGGGTGAAGCATTGAACGAAAGCGTGTGCGTTAACAAAACATGTGAAGGATTAACTGTAAGATATCACATAGCCACAATAGCTTATGCTCTAGATATCGTAATTGCATTTTCTCATATATGTAAATATCTGCAAGAAGTTTCCATTTTCAACTCAATTAATTTTGGTGCATGCCGGCCTTACAGTATTAAGTTTTTTCAATGGCTTAAAACTTTGAACAAGTAATCGTGCTTTCCAGCCACTTCCTTCTGCTCTTGATTGCAGAGTTATTAATTGCAAGGTACAACTGGCCATGGCTTGCTGAAATCAATGATCCAGCAAACAGCAATAGATAAATGACCATATATGAAGTGCTTCAAAGATATAGAATGCCTTGTTTGACATATTGAATTTTCCTGATTCTTTCTTGTGTTATATCCTTCATCCAGGTTCGGGGTAATTATTATATTAGCATTAACCAGCTAGGGGCTGGAGCACGCTGGCGCCGAACAACCGGCCAAGAAGTTTACTCACCTTTTGTTTTAGCTTTCGCACATGAGGTATGGCTTAAATGCAGTAACAGTCTATCATCATAGCCACTAACATACTAATATAAGTAGTTTTTCAGAAGTTGGAGGACTGGACAGCATCTCATTTGACAAAAGCAACTTCCATAGATCCAAACTACAGTTTGCCTATCAATGTTGCTTTGATTACTCTTCAGGTGACTGTGTTTCGTCAATTTAGAATAAATTTAGAGTTTGCTTCTCTCTTATTAAACCACCACTTATCCTTTCGCATGTGGGCTAGGCTCTCATTAATAAGTAGGCCTAACACGTAAAATATTTAATTAAATTTCATGAAGTATGGAGTCCATGTTTGAACTTAGGATCTATATTTTGATACCATATTAAACCATCACTGATCCCAAAAGTTTTAAGCGGATAAGAAGTAGATTTAATTATTTCTCTTATATTCTAACATATCTCTCTCTAACACCAATGTTTTAGGAGTTGGATAATGGAAGTGTGCTCCTTCGTCTGGCACATCTTTACGAGGTAAAAGATAACATGTATTATGCTCTTCTTCATATCCCCATTGAGATGAACCAAATAAGAATTTCTTATCCTCTTATTTCTTATCCCATGTCTGATGTCAACATGATCATCCAAAAGTTAAAATGAAAAAATTCTTTCCCTCACCACCTTATTAAGCCAAAAAAAAACAAACAAGTTCTTATCACTTCTTTCATGTTGTGGATGTAATTAGGCGGGTGAAGATACCGAGTATTCAAAATTGGCTATGGTTGAATTGAAGATGATGTTTCCAGCAAAAACGGTTTGTCTGCCTTCTTCCTGGTGTTACTGCACTGTTTTTCTCTTTAACCCTGAACTGGTGCATGCTATATATTAATTCCCAATGCTCTATAGAAAGAGGATGATGGCATGGAAAGTTGAGGGAATCCATAGACAAGCATGAAAACTTCTCATTACTAAAAACTCTTCAGGAACCAAAAAAAAAAAAAAAAAAAGATGGATGGCAAAGCTGATCTGGTAGCTAGAGCCATGTTATTCTTCTTAAATCTCAATGTGACGATTTGTGTCTCTGAACCTCAGATAAAAGAAGTGAAGGAAATGAGCTTGTCAGCAAACCAAGAGAAGTCAGAGATAAAGAGGATGGCATGGAAAGTTGAGGGAAACAACAGACAAGAACCTACCCCAATTAGAGGTGGTCCAATCAATGATTCAACTCTTGTCGTTGAGCTTGGTCCTATGGAAGTTCGCACTCTCTTGTTGAAGTTTTAGGAGTTGTCTTTATTTATTCTTTTGGACAGGACACAGCAATATATGTTTCTTGTGGCAGATAAAATAAATTAAAAAAATGTCTCTTATGTCAGATGTTTCTGCACGTCTGTCTATTTGTTCAATGTAAAAGATGGTCATCAATATTACTGTCGAATTTCAACCAAACAAGCTCTCAACATAATTTTTCCGAGAAATAATCTAGCCAAAAAAGAATTATAAAAAGTAATTCTACAAACTGATATGGTTTGATGTGATTTGTTAGATTATAAAGTTATTTTTATTGTAAATCAGATTTAACAGATCAAATGAAATCATGTCAATTAATAAAATTATTTTGTATAATTTTTTTGTGTATGTAGTAATACTTATTTTTTCTTCAAGATTTTTTTATTGTTTTTTATATTTTAATTAATAAATATTTAAATTATAAATTTTTTTTATAAAAATAAATATACAAACTTTGATAAATGATGTGAAGTTGTTATATTTTTTATTGATAGTTTTTTGCCTTCGAGGTTATTATGGTCCAAAAGAAAAGTCGATGTTGTTCGTGCGGTTTCCGCGCGGGAAGTAGCTGAAGTAGTTAAAGCGGTTGTAGTCATGGTCTGAGGAAGAACCTGTTTGGTTTCGACACGTTTCCTTGTGGATATTTATTTTTCTCGTAACAGTAACAGGCATCAACAATGGCTACCCAAAACCCAAACCCTAAAACTCCGATCTACCCGGAAGTGATTCAATCAAACCTCAACGCCCCCTCAAACCCTAATGCTTCCTCCTCCTCCTCCTCCAGTCTCTACCCCTCCATTGACATGCGAGACCTCGTTGAAAACCTTTTTCCCTATGAACCCCAAAATCCTAGCCCTAACAGCCACGAATACCCCTCGGCCCCGCCCGAGGCTGCCGAGGAGGTCCTGATCAAAGTCCCTGGCGCTATTCTCAACCTTATAGACAAGCACTACAGCGTCGAGCTCGCCTGCGGCGACCTTACCGTTGTAAGTATACGGCAGGGAGTGAACGCTGTTGTCGTCCTCGCACGCGTCGCTGACGAGATCCAATGGCCGTTGGCCAAGGACGAGGCTGCCGTCAAGCTCGACGACTCGCATTACTTCTTCTCGTTCCGCGTGCCCAAGGAGCATCACTCTGGGTCCGATTCGAGCGACGAGGAAGACAATCGACATGGGACTGACTCCGATGATTTCTTGAGTTACGGATTGACGATCGCTTCCAAGGGGCAAGAGGGTCTGATTAGAGAGCTGGATGGAATTTTGCAGAATTACAGTTGCTTCTCGGTGCAGAAGGTTTCCAAGAATGCGAGTATTAAGAAGGGGGAAGCATTGGACGGGTCAATGGCAAAGGAGATTTCTCCAGCGGATTTGAAGTCGGAGAAGAAGGTTCTCATGGAGAAGCAGTGCGCAGCGTACTGGACGACGCTAGCTCCGAATGTGGAGGACTACAGTGGGATGGCCGCGAAGATTATTGCTGCAGGTTCAGGAAAGCTGATCAAGGGGATATTGTGGTGCGGGGATGTTACGGTGGAGAGATTGAAGTTTGGAAATGAGGTCATGAAGAAAAGGTTGTCTCCGTGTTCCAATTCGGAGATTGATCCCAAAACCTTAAAGCGGATTAAAAGGTACAACTTAAAATTCTTTTTTTTTTTCTTTTTATGGTGTTGCTTTCACATTGGAAATTTGTTTCTTTAATGATGGTTTTGAAATTTAGATGGCATATGTTGAAATTAAGGGGCTGCACTAAGAAGTCTTTACAAGTTGATTGAAATGAAAATGGGAGCTATGTCTTAACTAGTTGGCAAGTTTTTGTCATTGCAATGGTTATACATTTTGAGCCAAGGTCTAAACAGTTTTACTTGACTATTATGTAGGGTTAAGAGGGTGACTAAAATGACGGAGAAAGTTGCAAATGGAGTCCTCTCTGGTGTTGTTAAAGTCTCTGGACTTCTTACAGGTTCAGTTGCAAATTCGAAAGTGGGCAAGAAGTTTTTTAGCCTATTGCCTGGGGAGATTGTTCTTGCATCCCTGGATGGATTTAGTATGTTGATCATCTTGAGCCCTTTATTTTATATTCCTGAGTGCCATTTTTACTTTCTAGTGCAGTTTCTTATTTAGAAGTTCAGATATAGTTGCATAGATTGTGAAATTGTGCAACCCCTGTTTATGGTAATATATATATTTTTTTACAGGTAATAGATAATATGGTAATATGGTACTATATAATATACAACATTAATATGCAATGTCCTCATCATTGCTTCCTGTTTGATTTCCATCAGACGAGATATCAAAAGTGTGCGATTATAGAGAGAAAGAAAGGAGAGAGGGGTTGGAGCAGGGGATGCTCAGTACAAATCAAAATGCAGTCTTTCTAATCTTGGTAAACAATATAATGAATGTTTATGTAAAACATTCTAATTTTTTATTTATATTACTATTTTACTTTTACTTATAAAAAGAAGTTTTATTTATATTACTATTTTATCATCCCGAATGTTAAAAACACATTAATTTTTTTATGATAGAAACTCTTGAGTAAGTTTTTGTATTCAAGTTTAATAAAAAAAAAAAATTGTGTTCAAGTTTTGTTCATATAGACCAATCAACTAATCTTTTAGAATATTTTGAAGACTGAGAAAAGAGTTCTTATTTGATCATCATTAGATAATTCTAATTTGAAAAAAAAAAAACTACTTAAGAAACTAAGCACGGTCTTTATATATTGTAAACTGTTCAGACCTACTTTTGATTGAAGAAATAACTTGATCTTCCATGTATATGAAGTTAAAGATTTTCAGCTCATTATGTTGTTTCGCCATCAGGTATTGAAGGGGCAAAGTGAGATCAAAGATAAATAGAACAAAGGATTGAGAATTCTGAAAGAAAATATGGAGAAAAATTAAATATAAAATAGAGTTATGGGTAAAAGGTTTAGTACTTCTAATCTTATCTTCTATTTTTTGATAAGTAAGATGTAAATTTTATTTATTCAAATGAAATAGGCATAGCCCGTGTCCACAGAGGGTATACAAAAACTTCTAATCTTATATGACCACAGTAAAGATTTCTTTCATTGTTTCATCTTCTCTTCTATCTATTTCTTTTTGTTTTCTTGTAGCAAAGAATTCTTTCATATAGTAATAATGCCTCTCTTGATTTTTATTTGTTGCCACGTTTATTTCCTGAGCTAACATTGGTTGTTTTAATTCTCTATTTTTTTTCCTTAATTGGTTCTCTTATGTTACTTATAAGCTAATTAACTCTTTTATGCTGTCTTCATTAGTTTAAAAATAACTATATTAGAAGCTTTTATTTCTTAAGGAACTTTTTAATGCTATTTTTTAGGGGATTTAATTTCTGGGGGCATTTTAATAATCTTTAGGGTATGTTTATTAGAGGGCTTTAGGAGAATAATTATCTATTGGGATCCCCCTATAATTCCTTTAAATCTCGTTTTGTTTCAAATTCAATGGTTGAGATTTTTCCACATTAGTGCTTATCACTTTCTAATTCAAGTTGATGTGATAAATGTAATAAATACTAAACATTGGAATTTGAAGATGACAAATGTTTATATGGCGAAATCTATACATACCCGGTAGAATGCCCCACGAAATCTAGGGCATGTGGATAAATCCCTTTTTAATAGGATACCCCATTGAGAAACTAATATGCTCCTTAAAAATGGATAACATCCCTCTCAAATGGGGGCACACTCTTCCCACAAGCAAGGTTCACCACCCTTCTAATTTTTTGTTTATACTAACTTTTTGCTGAGGCAAATCATCTATGTTGAAATCTCCTTTATTGAACATGTTTATTTCTTTTGGTTTTGCATTATGTTTATGTTTCTTTATTTATAACCATTAAATATTCCTGTTTCAAATTTCTTACAAATAGGCAAAGTCTGCGATGCTGTTGAAGTATCTGGAAAGAGTGTCATGTCAACTTCATCCACTGTGACAACTGAACTTGTATCCCACAGGTAAATTTCAGCATATTAAAGAGTTGAGTGAAACAGCATGTAAAAGCTCATGAACGCATTAAGAGATATATATCTGGGGACATTTGAACTTAGCAGTGCTGTAACTTCTGAGTGATTTGTGCTTGATGCTGGCATTGAGTTCAAGCTTTTTCCCCAACTTTTATCTATTTTGGTAACTTCTAATTGGGTTCTATTCTCATTATTAACAAATCGACTAATTCAGGCCTAGTTTTTATGGATTATTATGCAAGTTTACTGTTGTTGTAAGATACTGATGTGTCATTCTGCTTCTCATACCATCTAGAGTTTGAATTTGGATGCCTGCAGGTATGGGGAACAAGCAGCTCATGCAACAAGCGAAGGGCTTGATGCTGCAGGCCATGCTATGGGCACTGCATGGGCTGCTTTTAAGATCCGAAAGGCATTCAACCCTAAAAGTGTTCTTAAACCTACTACTTTGGTCAAATCGGCTGCTAAAGCTGCAGCAGCAGCAGAGAAGAAGGCCAAGAAGTCCAAGTAATTTTCCAATGGGAAATATCCCAAGTGTAGTAGAGGTTTGTCCATATACAAAGTATAGCCGGTTCTCCGATTCTTCTTCCACATCTTCTTGTATATATAAAGCATCATGTAATTGAATTCGATGTTGTTGTATGTTACCCAATATGGAGGTGTGTGAATGCTTAACCAAATTGTATTTTTTTTATTCATCTGTTCTTTCATGTACAAAGACAAATTGCTTGATGGGCTTGAATTAGCTGCTCAGGCCCCTTGTAAGATGCTTATAATATTTAACTGGCTTAGCAAGTCTTACAAAGTAGATTTCATTCATATTCTATGTAAATGGACTGCCCGTTTGGTGTCATCGTACTTCTGACACAAAGTGAATGAAAATGACTTTACATATGACTGACAAACCAATACCTTAGTGATAGATACTATTGATATTTGTGTCAGAAAAATTAGTTAGAAGCAATGGGAGGGAGGCCCAAATAAACTATAGTGTTCCTCAGATTCTTCTTCACTCTGCTTTTCCTTGTGTCAACATCAAGAAATATCCTTCTGCAGTCCATTACTTTGTTTTTGGGTCTTATTTTTCTGGGTTTACAGAGAAAAGTATTGCATTTCTCTGTAAAATATTCGAGCACCAAGATGGTGGGTAGTACAAATGTGATGTGTTTTTGTTACTTTAATTTTAAACCGCAAGCTCTCAATGGCTATGGACTCTTTAAAGTCTTGTTTATTAACGAATCAAATGTTCCTTTAATGTAAACACCTCACCATTTGCAAATGCCTGCCCTCGGTTTTTTATTCTTTGTCTGATTCTGATAACGGTCAATAATTTATAGTACCTTTTACTGATGAATTTGGGACGGCCCGATAGACTTTGTCACTTTAGTGATCTTTTCAACTCAAGATGACTCAATAACGATGCATGATAAATCCTACCTAATGTTTTTGCCGGATTCTGCACCATTACAAACATGAGACTAGAATGTAGTGGTTCGGCATTGGCATTGAGGCATATATTGACAAGGTTTGGGAAACATCCACTATCAAAGTGTACATAGAAGCTAAAATGGTAACTGATTTTTTAGCAAAGGAATGTGCTAAAAGTTAGATCATGGATTTTGATGAGAATGATGTTGGTATTGGACATTTGCGGGGTCTTTTACGGATGGACTATTTGGAATTGCCTTATTTTCATAGATAAGTCTTAGCGTCTCGATTGCTTGTATATGTTATTCTTTCGTCTCAATGAATTTTTTTTAAATAAAGGTTCTAATTATTTTTTTTAAAGAAGTACATAGATTACAAGGTAAATTAAGAGATGGAAAAAGTTAGAATAATATTATATATAGTCTTAAAATTTTAAAGTGAATAGGTTTTGTATATTTTTTTAAGCAAGATTTATTATTAAAAAAATTAAATTTTTTATTTATTCATTTAAAAAAAAAAGGTACAAAACTTAAAATTCATCATTTCTCAAAAAATTAAAATACAGCATCCCGGCCAGATGATTCAACTTTTTATCTTGGAAGTCGTTTTTTTACTTTATATACCATAGGAAAATACTAAGCATACTGCTCCCAACTCCCACCGCTATAAAAAAAAAATTATATATATATATATATATATTATTTTATATTAAGGAAATGTTTTTGAATGATGTTGTAATTTTTTTTTAAATATTTAATAATGTTAAAAAAAGTACATATAAAAAAATATTATTTTTACACTAATGGTAACTCAGCGGGGGCTGTAGTGCTGCCCTATACCGTATTGCATGGTGATGTCGACTTCCCCTCATGCCGTATTGCATTTAATTTTGTACTAGCTGTGCAGGCCTCTTGTGAATGTCGACCACTAGGATTCCTCATGTTGCACATTTACTGATCTGTACTTGCTCGGTCCAGATCCTCGGGAGGGCTTGCTTGGTCACGAACTGAACCAGGTTTGTTGCTCAGTCCGAAACCTCTAGAGGACTTGCTCAACTGGGGAGGATGTGGGATACTTGCACCTTTTTAAAGTGTGAAATCACTGTTGTGGGACCCTAGTTAAATATTATTCCCCAACTCCTAAGATTTGGAGTTGTTGTTCATGCATATTGTCCAAATCCTTTTATCATTATCAAAAGGTTTTGCAAGCCAAGCATATACAAGAGACACCTAGATATCATCGTGGGTGAAGTTTTGGGATGTGGCAAATCTTCTAGGATTGACACATCGTGCTGTTTGGACTTTTGCCTCTATGTGTGTTTAATGGATATGCCTCTGGACTCAAAAGTCTTCAAGTTGGAAGCCACATGCGATTCTCAAAATAAGTGGTCATGCAAGCATATATCTCTAAGAAGGGAAATAAGTCTTTTTTTTTTTTTTTTTTTGTCAAAGATGTCATGTTGCACTTTTGCTCCGTTATTACACATTTCTTTTTTCTTTTTCTTTTTCTTTTTTTATTTTTATTTTGGGGAGGGTGGGGAGGAGACAAAAAGAAAAGAAAAGAAAATACCTAAAACAGAACCTTGCGTAAAGAGTAGAAAGAAAAGAAAATTAAAGGAAAGGGTGAGGTGATCAAGTGGTGTTACCTATTCTTACCCTCAAAAGTGGGCAAAGGAAAGAGGATGATGATGGTTTTTGTGATGAGAACAAAGAAAAACAAATGATGATGATAATGTTTGTTAAGTGAGTTGTTTTGGGTTGGCTGAGCAATAGGAATGGATTAGTGTGGAGACTGGTTGGGCACTAAACACATTTTTATGGTTTAAAGTCGATTAGGACATGAGCTACCTCAGCTTCTCTGATAATGAGTGACCGTACAGAATTGAATTGGGGGATTATGGATTATTGAGGTGGAGCACCATAACTGTGTTCTACAGGATTATCCATGCCATCTCATCTCAAGGTCCCTCCCCTCCCTAGTGCTCTCTCCACACATTTTTGCCTCAAAATATTATATCAACCGCCCTAGCATTTGTCTCTATCCTCATCTCCAGATTGCCATCAGCTACCACCACTTGTCTCAATATATATTATCCTAATTTATTTATCTACCCCCACTTTTATTTAATTTTCGCCACCTTTGCTTTGATTGGTTGCAAAGAAAGTCCTGCAAGAAAGTAGTTCTAACCTAAAGAGAGGTGAAAATGAGGAGTTCCCTCAAAACGATTACATTTTCTAATAATTTTGTGCTTTTCCAACAATCAAACATCCTCTTCTGAAGTTGCCATTTTTTGTCTGTCAGAATCATAGTCGTTTTCATATCACACAACAAGAAGTCCTATTACTAAGTTAGGACACCATTTAATCAAAGCATTATAGGTTTAGGTTCAACAGTATATTACTGATCGATTTTGGTAACGATCGAGTGTCATTGCTTCTTCGATTAGACACGAAACGAGAAATTAATCTTATATTCTATTGTCACTCAAAAGATTTGAACTCCAGTCTCAATCAAGAAACTTTGTTTTGTATTAAAAAAACATAAGACTTTTAGTTTTTACCCCATTCTACAAATGCTGCCCATCCTTTTTCCTAGCAATCACCCTTTCCAAACTTCAATATTGTAACACTAAAGGGTAAGCAAGCATCAACCCCACATGACCGACCAAATAACAACGCACATCATTACACATCCAAAACGCTGCTGAGATTTTCAAAGAGGAGTGAGTCTACCTAAGTTGAAACTTGAAAGTGGTCACTCACACTCCACCCAAAAAATGACAAATTCCATGATCTCCCCCCATAAGTTTCCACCACAGAGAGACAAAAATTTACAAGTTTTTTTGTTTTTTTCTTTCTTTCTTTCTTAAAAAGTTTCATTTTGGTAGCGTCCACCATCAATGTTAGCCTTGACCTGGTCGTCCAACAATCTGCCTCAAAATCAGGCATGCATGTCATGGCCTTTCAAGATACTGGTAGTAGACTCTTCCGATGTGCAGAAACCAGAAATAACCAAGTTTAATTCAATGAAAAATGTTTTATGCAATGAAGTTGGCATATATACCTTAAACCATTATATAATAATTAGTGCATTAAAAAGAGTATTACTAATTTTAGTATCTTGATATGAATCATATGGTTAATTGATTAAGGACCAGATCATCAAAAGAGACATGGTTTTGAACAGGTCGAATGGTGTTGAAAATCTAGATACTGTATATGTATTCCAATCGATTATCCGTTTGATTTTTTAAAAACCTATGTATATATTATAATTTGAGAAGTTCTATATTCACAAAGAGGAATCTCACAGTAAAAATCATAAACTGATGATTTGATAGTACATCAGATCTAATTTACAGTAAAAATATATATATATACGTCATATTGTAAGATTTTTTATGAATAAATAATTTCACATATTTGTCTGCAGTTTAATTACCTCAGTACAACCATTTGGTATGGAGCTCTCATTTCTGGCTTCATTTAAGAGTTAACTAATGGTAGATCGATGTCAATTCCTCTCTCCATATTGGTCATCAACATGCATGCATGAAATATAGTCTTACCCACTTCAGTTTGTAATTTTTTTTTTTTTTTTTAAATTGAGTTCTAGCCTCTTATTATTGATAACTCTTACTGAGGTGGAGGAAAAACCATGCATATAGCTTTTTTGCACAAAAAATCAATGCCGAATGTAAGAAAAAGCCAATTTATCTAGCCAAACAATGCCCCAAAGTTGTCCATGCACAAATTCATCACCAATAAAATCTGAAACTTTGCCCTTCGTGCCTTCTTTTGCTAAACAATCGGCCGCCATGTTAGCCTCTCTAAAATTATTTCGAAATCGAATATTAAGCAAGCTAACAATTTCTTTAATCTTCTCTCAAAAATTTCAAAGAAACCAATATTTACATATCCCGAAAGCTAACGAACCCACTTCAGTTTGTATTTGCTTGGCCTTTACCAGATCGTTCAACAATCTCCATTGAAGTTAGACATCTCTTTAAATTTCTAGATAAAGAATTCTGCTTGCAAGTTTATTTTTTAACACGTGCATTTAACACATCATTGATGTGAAATCCATTCAAACTTCCTGCTCTTTAGCACCAGAGTTTGCATGAGTTAATGTAATAGACTCATGCAAACTCCAGCTCTGTAGCACCCACTTTTTACTACATCAAATAATAGACTTAATAAATCTTTTACTATTCTATTAAAATATTGATTTTTAACTTTCACATTAGAAATAGACAAAATCAAATGATGTCTAATAGGAAAAATACCAATAAATAAATTGCAAACAAAATCACACCGAATCAAGAAATAAAAAATTGCAGCCCACAGAAAGAAAAAAAATCGTAGCCCACTAAAAAAACAAATTGCACCGATATCTTACCCAGCAACCAAACAAAGAAGTGGTAAAAGAAAATAAAATCGCATCATCCTAGCATAGAAGAATCAAACCGAATCCTGACGTTGGTGTTTGAGAAGATAATTTTTTAGTCTAAAAATAATATTTGGCTAACCTCTTCAGTTCAACAAATTTGACCAGCCATATGATCTGAAGTTAAAAATACTATTCATTTATTGAGCCCACTACTACACTTTATTTGATACTTTAGTTATTATTTGGCTAAAATTTAACTTTAACTAGCCCACTGCTAGTGCTCGACCACTAGTAGCAGCCTCAATAAACTTTAACTAAAATTTAGTTAGAAAATTCACTTTTACAAATTTTAGCTAACCACTTTTTACTATACCAAATAATAGACTCAACAAATCTTTTACTATTATATTAAAATATTGATTTTTAACTTTCACATTAGAAATGGGCAAAACCAAATGATGTCTGATAGGGAAAATATCAATAAACAAATTGCAAACAAAATTGCACCGAATCAAGGAAAAAAAGTTGCAGCCCATGGAAAGAAAAAAATCGTAGCCCACTAAAAAAAAATCACACCGATATTTTACCCAGCAACCAAACAAAGAATTGGTAAAAGAAAATAAAATTGCATCATCCTAGCATAGAAGAATCAAACAAAGAAGAATCAAACCGAATCTTGACGTAGGTGTTCAGGAAGATCATTTTTTAATCTAAAAATAATATTTGGCCAACCTCTTCAGCTCAATAAATTTGGCCAGTTATATGATCTAAAATTAAAAATATTGTTCATTTATTGAGCTCACTACTACACTTTATTTGACATTTTAGTTATTTATTTTTGTTAAAATTTAACTTTAACTGGCCCACACTAGTGCTCTTAGTAATCAAGTCGGCATATCTTGAGCCATTATGTAATAGGAAAAAAAAGAAAAGTTTACGAGAATATCATGCTTCCTTTGTTTTTTCAAACCATCTCATATCATTTAATTATTATAACTTTATCAAAATCTTATATAAAATACAATTAAGATTTCAACTTTTCTAAATTTTAAACAAAAATTATATTCTAATAATATTTTATTTAACTTCCATCTCATCTCATATGTATAAACAAACCATGCCTCAATGTTAAAAGCTTAAAACCTTGGTTTCCAATATTTCAACTGAGAATACAAACAACATGTCTAGAAATAACTAAAAATATAACTTTACTTGAAAAGAATAATAAGGATTAATGTTATATATTATATTTCTATTATCATCTCCCTTTATAAATGTGATACTCTTACTTTCTTAGAAGTGTTAAGTATATCTTATAAAAGTAAAATTATAAATTAATATGATTTAATTTGATGTTATATCTATTTTATAATCAAAGAATCTAACGTTGTCCATACACGTAACGTGGAAACACTATTTTTGCAAGCCACTAGGCCGGAAGGGTTCAGATGCCATGGTTTTAATAGGCCGAGGTATGTGATGCTGCTTGTATAACTTTCAGTTCGCATCGCTCCTAACTTGTAAAAGAAAGAAGAACCAGTCTTTTTCGTTGTTATATGCAACGGTTACGGACGGGTTCGAATCCGTTTGATATTTTGAAAACTTTACTTTTCGACCTTTTCAAGGAATGCTTTATGGGCATGGGGTTGAATGACATTGTATTTTCTGCAGTTTTTATTTCCCTGTTTCTGCATGAGAAAGTTAACAAAGACTGGAAAAATAGATTTTATTCGTTCTCTGTAATCATTTAATGAAATATCTTGCCTGTTGATTTAACGTCTAACGATTTAGTTAAGCGAGAAGTGCGAGCTCCACCCAGTTCATGGAATTTCCAGGCTGTCACTGCAAAGAATTTACTTGGCCGTCTGTTGAATTGCTGTGTAAGCAATTTTAACATGTTTCATGCTTAGAATCCAACTTCTACTCCAAAGATCGGATTTTGGCAGATGCGCCATGGATCTTGTGGATGAGGAATCACCTGCCCACTTTAGAATTAGCAACCAGAGGTGCTTCTTGCCTTGAGAAAGTGGGAAATGACACGAGTCGTGTTATTAAAAACTCCAACCCAACAAGCTCTCTCTCACTCTCTCTCCCTCTCCCTCTCTCTCTCTTTCTCTCTCTCTCTCTGTGCACGGTGCACAGACGCGCATAGCTTCTGGGCAATGCATTCTTTATAGTTTCAGGAGGGAATGGCAGATGAGACCCACCCTGGAAGTAGTGAATGCTCACCAACTCCAAGCACGCCGATGGGTACTCCTCTGAGAAAGGTGTTGGATAGAATATCAGGTTTTGCCACTCCTTGGAGGAGCAGTTCAGCTCTACGCGGTCGGAGAATTTTTCACAGGGATGTTGAACGAGAAGAGTTGCAGTATGCTGCTACTCGTTGTCTCTCTTCCTACTACAGCGTCTTTGTTGCTCGCCTTGCTATCATGGTTTGTGAAACTAGTCTTCCCTGCACTGTTAACTGCGATAGGGATTCAATTATGTAATTAATTTGGTCGGCTTGAATGATCAAAGTCGAAAATTGGCTAATATCAATACCAATATACATACTATGAAGGTGTTGATCTGAGGAACATCACATGCCTCTTGAGAATCGTTTGCGTATTATCGAATTGCTCCTTTTTTTTTTTTTTTTTTAACACTTCAGAGAATTCTCAGGCTGAATTAGAGAGAGTTGAGTGTGAAATTCTTACAAAGGTAGCCATTAAGTTTGTGTACCTAGGGTGGAACTGCATAAACTTCCTAGACAACAGAACCCATTCTGCCAAAATGGTTGGAAGTCGTTTATTTGATTAACTGCTTTAGATAGATGAGTACTTATTTGTGTTAACCCTGAAGCTTCTATTTGGTTTTTTGACATATTACAAAGTCTTCTTTGTTTTTTACAGGTCATGCTTGCCATTTTAATTGGGCTTCTAACCATATTAACATGGCATTTTACAAAGATCTACACAACAAAATCACTGAATAGCTTGGCATATGGCCTTCGAAATGAACTCCTGCAACGTCCAATTTTACGGATGTGGAACATCTTAAATTCTACCTCTGAGATAACAACAGCACAGGTTAAGCTGTCAGAGTATGTGTTCAGACGGTACAACAATCCTGAAACTCATGCCGAACAAGTTGAGGTTGATTGTTAAGCAAGTCGTTATAATTATGCAATGTTTGTTCTTGTAAATTATAGTTGTGACTGCTTGGTTTTGGCAATATTGTTGATTTCGTGATTGTTCAACTCTTAGCAGCTATACGAATCAATGAGGGATGTAACATGGGCACTATTTGCAAGTCGTAAAGCTCTCAATGCAATAACTATAAATTACAGAAATGGTTTTGTCCAGGCATTCCATAGAGATCACAGGAGTAACAATACATTCTACATCTACTCGGATCTTGTAAACTATTCTATCAGTGTCAGCGGATCATCTTATGAAATCGGTTCGCTATCATCACAAGAAGGTTGGAAAGATCAATCCATACATGGTAACATTTCTGCAGTTTGGTATCAGGAGCCCCTTGATCCCATCACTGGTGAGAAGAAAGGGAAAGCAAAGCCAATCCCACCAGATGACCTAATCAATATTGCAGGGCTTTCAGAAGTACCTGATGGTGTAGCTTCATGGCATGTAGCAGTGAGCAAATACACAGATACACCCTTGCTTTCAGCAGCACTGCCAGTTTGGGACCCTTCAAATGAAAGTATTGTGGCTGTTGTGGGTGTTACTACAGCACTTTATAGTGTAGGCCAGCTTATGAAGGAGCTTGTTGAAGTCCATAGTGGGCACATATATTTGACATCCCAAGAGGGTTATTTACTTGCCACATCCACGAATGCTCCACTATTAAGAAATTCAACCGAGGGGCCCAAGCTTATGAGGGCTATTGATTCTGAGGATGAAGTAATACAAATGGGAGCTAAATGGTTAGAGAGAGCCTACGGCAACAACTTTTCTCAGAGTCATGAGGTTCATGCAGAAAATGCCAGGCTTGGCCACGAGCAGTATTACATTGACTCATTTTTCCTAAAATTGAAGAGGCTGCCCTTGGTAACTTTTTACCCCATTTTAATTTCTTCCATACCGTTGGTATTCTAGACCTTATGTTGTAAGAACATATGAGGTCCTAGAGGCCAGAAACAGATTTGTATCTAACCATAACTAGTTGTACACTATGCACAAACAAAAACTTTTAGTTTCTAATTCTACTCTAATTTTTTTTTATTTTATTTTTATCATGTTTAAAACCTAATTATGAAGTTGTTTGAATGTGGTCTACTTCAATTACTAATTCCAATAAATTAGATATATAGGAAAGAAGAAGTGTTATAGAGAAAAAAGAATTTTAAAATGCTATTCATCATCCCAATTCTCACCATCCTTTTATCATCCCATAATGTGACATTAGATGATTGGAAGCTATTTATTATATTTCACTTGTGAACCTATAATCTAATGCCATATCATGGGATGGTGAGAGGATAATGAGAAAAATGATGATGAATAGATTTTTTCTTTTAAATTATCTAATATTCATTGATATGACTTTTCAAATTATTTTAGATTTATGATCATTCTATGTAAGAATGGATGGCATAATTCAGTAGGATCAAAGTTGTTTCTTTGAGAATTATATATGTTATAGATAGGTTCTGTGATACTCTTTGTTAAACCAAAAATACAATGAGGATTGTACAAGTCTTCCCTTTTTGTCTAATTGGACAATAGTAATTTAACATTAAATAGAATTAAGGGAGAAACTAAAGTTGAACTTTGTGCAGGTGGGGGTCATCATCATTCCAAGAAAAAATATAATGGGGAAGGTAGATGAGCGAGCCTTCAAAACATTGGTTATATTGATATCTGCATCTTTGTGTATCCTATTCATTGGATGTATCTGCATTTTGATACTGACAAATGGGGTGTCCAAAGAAATGAAACTAAGGGCAGAGCTGATAAGCCATCTTGATGCAAGAAGAAGAGCTGAGGCATCTAGCAACTATAAAAGCCAATTTCTAGCAAACATGAGGTCCGTAATTTCAACTTGTACAAGGTACTGAATACTGATATATAGTAGTGTTATGATATTTATGGATTGATACAAAATCTGTGGTGCTGCAGTCATGAACTGAGGACACCTATGGCTGCGGTAATTGGGTTACTGGACATTCTCATATGTGATGATTGCCTCACAAATGAACAGTACGCAACTGTTACCCAGATTAGAAAGTGCTCAACAGCTCTACTCCGGCTTCTAAACAATATATTGGATTTGAGCAAGGTGAGATATAAAGCAAACATTTACTTATGATTGTGAGCAAGCCAAGAGGAATGTATCAATTGATTCTCACATAAAACAAGCTAGTGCATATGATCATACAGTTAATAAGAAGGGAGGTGATCACCTTCCAATCTTTACCAGACAATCTATTACAATATCTCAATTTGAAGCCATAAAGTTTTTCTCCTATGAAACCACAACATCCTTTCTTAACTCATGAAGTTTGAAAGTTTAAAGCTCTACATACTTATTTATCTAAGTAGTATCTTAAATTCATGAAGAATCTTGAGGACCATAAGTTGGTCAGTAATCTTTTTCATTTAATTATGGCTACTTAGAAAGTGCAAAGTGGCAAAAATGTGACTGGCTCCGTTTGGCCCGGGGAAGGACTGTTTTTCATCATATTTAGAGCTTTTTGCATTCATTATAGGTTTTTGCATCCCACGGCTTTCTTTACATTTAATTTTTTTTGATAGGTTACCTTTACATTTAATTACAAGACATATATAGAAGACTATACAGAAATTAGTTTATATTGCTATTTTGACCTCATCAACTTTCAACCCCTAACTGAGAAATTTTAAAATGTTAGGTCTGGACTCACTTTCTCTAAAATGTTAGGTCTGGACTCACTTTCTCTATTCCAATCTCTTCATTTATCTTAAAATCACAACTTTGAAAATGAGGAAAAAAATTGGTTCTTGAAAATCCGAAGAACGAAAGGTTGCTTCTACACTGTTCCTCCTTCCTCTCCATCTCTCTCTTCATATTCTGGAATTCCATATTCATTATTTTTAGTTGCATAACTTTTACCATTCATGCACGACTACGTCTAATTAGAAAGAAAACTAACTACCTAGATTTGCATTAGAAGTTATGAAATACACTTGACAAGATTACAACATGCTTAGTGTATGAACCTGATGTTTGTCGAGGAGGTTTCCAATAATATATACTTCTTCAATTTTAATTGTTACAGAAACATTATGAATTTGTGATTAAATAAAACTCGAAATCACATAACTTGTTCTACCTGGTGCACTCCTGAAATGAAATTAAAAATATACCGTATAGGTTGAATCTGGGAAGCTGGTGTTGGAAGATGCAGAATTTGATTTGGGGAGAGAACTTGAAGGACTTGTTGATATGTTCTCTGTGCAGTGCATTAACCACAATGTGGAAACTGTTTTGGATCTCTCCGGTATGACCTTAAATCTCAGATGAAGACAACTCAGATAATGGTCAAAGCTTATCATTTTTAACTATAACTGTCTGTTTCTGATGTGGATTTTCACTCTCTCTGTTTCCTGTTTAGATAATATACCAAAATTAGTTCGAGGAGACTCTGCTAGAGCTGTTCAAATATTTGCAAATCTAATCAGCAATTCTCTCAAGTTCACATCATGTAAGTGCAACTCATGTATTGCAAATGTTGATGGCCCTAGTTTGACAGTGCTGCAGAAATAACAATGAAATGGAAAATAGAAAGAGTGAGAAATTGTAAATGTCAATAATTAGTGCCTATTAGAAAGGCTATCAGACTAGTTATCAAAAAAACAAAAGAAAGGCTATATCAGACTGTAATACAACCCACAAATAAAAACTTAAAAAAAAAAAAAAAAAAACAAGTGATTTGTTCCAGAAGAATTAAACAACCTAGATTGGGATTGAGATAATAAGTAGTCTCTTCTTTTCAGGTGGGTTTCTTTTAGAAGTTGGAGCTACAAATGATTGGGACCATGTGATTTAGAGTTATCATTTGTAGCTCAGATATCTTGTAAGTTATCATTTGCTCTTAGGAGCATCTGATCCTTGTTCTTTCATCGATGAATCTGATACTTTTCAAAAAATGAAAGGAAAATAAAAAGGCCTCTGGTTTGTAGATATTGTAAGTTAATACATCATCCACATCATGATTGATGTCTGAATTAGAAAGTTTATATAGTTTGTCAAGGCATTCATAGGACAGCAAGATCAATATGTAGAAGGAATTCCCTCCCCAAATGCCTTGTAGGAGAGAATATACAAATGTAGGCCTATTTTCAATTATGATGTGTAAAGTAATGACAAAAAGGACAAGAATTTAAAAAATGATCATGTTTTTCGAGAATGAATAGTAAGCTTGCATACTGAACTGTTTTGGATGGCTTACAGCGGGTCATGTAATTATACGAGGATGGTGTGAGAACTCAAATTCTTCCATTGACATTGAGAAGTTTCCTCTCGACCATAAGAAATCACAGCCTACACATAAGATAAAGTTCAAGCAGCAGGGAAGCCATACAAAGAAGGCCTGCAAGAAAGAAAACAAAATGATTCTTCGGTTTGAAGTTGATGACACTGGTTGTGGTAGGAATCTTAATACTACATATATGAATTGTAAAATCAGACACTCTGATTATGAATAGAAGTAAGAATTTCTTTATATCTTGTAGGTATTGATCCAAGCAAGTGGGAATCTGTATTTGAAAGCTTTGAGCAAGCTGACCCCTCAACAACACGAACGTAAGTAAAACAAACAAGCTTCACCATCCACAAAACCTATCTGATGAACATGGAGCCTATTCTGTTTTTGAGTTGTAAAATAATAATAATAAAATTCATATCTTGAACACATAAGGCATTTATCAAAATTAAGAACTGAAATCTGCAGAAACTTTTGCTAATTGCAGGCATGGTGGCACTGGTCTTGGATTATGCATCGTGCGGACCTTGGTGAGTAAAAGTCTCCTGTATATATTGATGATGGCATATAAACTCATGTTAAAAAAAAAGTACATTGGTCTTGTCCATGATGTTGTAAGTTTAGAGGTTTTCTTATTATTTTTGGAAACCCTCAATGAAATGAAGAATAATAACAAGGTACACTGCTTCCTACAAAATAAAGGCAATCCCACATCAAGGCAAAAGGGTAGGAAGGCATGAATGCATAGCTTTTATTATGCATGAGAGTTGTTGTACAGTGAGTTAGTGGGAAAATTGGGTTCATTTGGTGTTTTTTTTTTTGGGGGGTGGGGGGGTGATTCTGGGTCAAGGCTGTTAAGTTTGTGAGTTTGAGTTGGGAGTTTGTAATTCATATCTTTTGGAGTTAGGCAATTGGCTGAGCCACAGTGAAAGTTTGTCTTATGGAAGTTGTTGTTTTATGTTTTTATGTATGAGTGTGCACATGGGTGGACCCAAGTGTATCATTAAAGCCTCCCAGATTGTAAAAACCCCTTAAATTTTTTTTTTTTTATTATTAGGTATTTACATGTAGACTCTCTAAAAGAAAAAAAAAAAAAAAACCTAATTGTAAGCCCACTAATTGACACACCAAACACCCCACTGATGTGGAAGCCTGTCACATCAGCTAATACTAGAAAGTATTTATGTTGTGGCTTTTTAGCTGTAATGGATCCCATGGTAAGTGGCACGTTTACATGCCAACTTGTAAATAGCATAATGCTGCTCACCGGTCCAATTTTTCCCAGATCGGACTGGACCAAACGTCCCTAGGGATTGGACCGGTCCGGTCAGTCCAATCCTTTTTTTAAAAAAAATTGATTAATTAAAAAATACTAATTTAAAATTAAGTGACTTATTAAATAGAAGTTACATAATAAATTGTACAATTATTAATATATACTAGTACTATATATTATAGTTATATATTAAAGAATATAATACTTATGTAATATTGTGATATCTTAATAATTAATTATATACAATTATTTATATAAATAATAAAATATATATTTTTAATTTTCTTTCGGTCCGGTTCGGTCTAGTCCGGGGTGAAAAACCCTTGGACCGGGGACACCGAATGAATTCAGTCCTATATAATTAGGGGTGAAAAATGGCCGGTCTAATCGGTTTCTCCAGTCCAGACTGGCCAAATCTCACCCCTAATAATGCCTCTCTAAAAGTTAAGTCCCCTTTGTTCCCCTGCATGCACACACTGAAATTTCTCAAGTTTGTAAAGTTTGAATTTTGACCTCTAGGCAATCAGCTGCATGCACATAATTTTACCAAATGATCCTGGACGGTGACTATTAAATCACAGTTGCATTTCATAGGGAAAAAGAAAGGTTCCATATTATTATTTTTAGGCTTTATTGTGCAGTGGTTCCATATTATTATTTTTAGGCTTTATTGTGCAGTGCACTATAGAGTCTGAATCTCTTTATACATCACACAATTATACTGCTGATGACAGGTTAACAAGATGGGTGGAGAAATCAAGGTTGCAAAGAAGGATGGTCCAGGAACTTTAATGCAGCTCTACTTGCTTCTCAATGCACCTGCAGATGGCACAGAACAGCACTGCCGAGTAGATTTTTCGAACCATAGTTTAGTGGTGAGTGCGATTTTTTTCTTCTGAAGACCATTTGAAAGCTCATATACAGTTCAAATATGCAACAATAAAAAAGAATGAGATTAAATATTTGAATTTGTAAATGCAGGTACTGCTTGCTCTACATGGCAGAATGGGGAGATTGATTATGTCCCAATGGCTACATAAAAGTGGAGTGTTTACGATGGAAGCATCTGAATGGAATGAGCTGACACAAATTCTTAGGGAATTCTTCTGTATCAGAAGGTCAGCTCGTAACGATGGCTTTGATGCACAGCGTTCTCTAAGTGAACCTTTGAACACTCAAGTACTGAGCATACAAGACATGAGGAACCCAGTCTTCATCATAGTTGTAGATATAGGACTGCTTGACTTGAGCACAGATATATGGAAGGAACAAATTAACTTTCTTGACAATTACTTTGGGAAAGTGAAGTTTGCATGGATGCTTAATCATGATACTTCAAATGCCATAAAGATGGAACTCCGCCGAAAAGGACATATATTGATGGTGAATATGCCACTCTACAAGGCAAAGATGATTCACATTCTTGAAGCTGTAATAAAGGAGAGAAATGTTGAACTGCAGAAGAAAAGTTCAAATGCTTTGAGAACTACCAAAGAAGGCAATCTGCATGAATATCATGAGATTGATACCACACATTTTGATGTTGCCAGCTCTGATGATTCTGATATGCCTGAAATGCGTAGTTCTAATTCCATATGTGGCTCACGTAATGGGGAAAAACGAAGAGAGAGGATTACAAAACCTTGTTCTTCAGGCTACCAGAAAATTAACAACTGTTTAGTTGAACTCACTCGTGTTTATTCAAAAGAGAATTATTCAACTGAAAGAGATCCATGTCAAGACAGGCACAACTCTCATGATGTTCAAAATGAAGAACCTAAATGTTGCACACAAGCATCCCTTTCAGCAGAACCTCAAAGTGAAAATGCTGAATGCTGCGAACAACATTTGGTTAGCAGCTGTCCTACAGCACAGGGTAATTTATACTCAAGCAAGGCTATGAATGAACAGAAATCTCTTGAGGGCCTACGTATACTGCTTGCAGAAGATACCCCAGTACTCCAGAGAGTTGCAACCATAATGCTAGAAAAAATGGGTGCTACAGTAGTTGCTGTGGGGGATGGCCTTCAGGCAGTAGATGCTCTGAATTGCAAGCAAAGTGCAGAAGCTTGTCAAAGGGATTGTGTCTGTGAAGATAGAAACATAAGATTGCAAGCAGAAAACAGGGATTTCCCTCTATATGACTTGATCCTAATGGATTGCCAAGTAAGAATCTGAGACGACTCACACTTTTCTAATGCTCTGTTGTCTTACTTAGCACTCTATATTCAATAATAAAAATACAAGAGTAGTGAAGAACTGGTAGTGTTGTTTCTTTAGAATTCAGGGGTGCAGTTGTTGCATTCAAGAGTAAAACTAGAAGCAATTTTAAGAGGAATGCCTACAAAACATCTCGTTAGTTTGTTTATTTTGGCAATCAGCATTTTGTGTTAAGTTGCCATGTGAATGTGCTTAGATTGACCATTGCATGAAAGTTCCTGAACCTTTGTCTTTGTGAAAAACAGATGCCAAAGATGGATGGTTATGAAGCAACAAAGATAATCAGGAAATCAGAAGCTGGAACCGGATTGCACATTCCTATTGTTGCATTGACCGCCCATGCAATGTCATCAGATGAAGCCAAATGCTTGGAGGTGGGCATGGACGCTTATCTAACAAAACCAATTAACTACAAGCTGATGGTTTCCACCATTCTTTCACTCACTACAAGAACGGCCTACGTCAAGCGAGAGCTAACAAACCAGTAGCTTATGCAGCCTTCAGATGTAAGTTTGGTATGAGAAAATGCAGTTTTATATGAGCATTATATGGATGTATATATATCGAGTCTTGCAGTATGATTATAGAGATCCAAGTCTGGTGTCAATATCTATAACTATACTAGCCGCAGCAGACCCGGAAAATGTGCGGGAATAGTTATAATTATTTATAAAAAGTAATTTGAGTGTATGAATAATATGTCACAGCTGATCATCCTGAAAGAACAGTGAGTTGATATAATCAAGTTTTGTAGAAACTTGTAAACCTTGAAAAAAATTCTGGAATTCCCTGCTGTGTTGATGTAGCACTGTCCATTAGAATAATAAGTTCAATGGTTGATGGTAGTATCAACTCAACACTTTAGGAAGAAAGTGAGATGAGCTATCTCCTTCAATTTTACTTCCTTTTCTTAAACAATCATTTTCAATTAAGCTATTAAGATGCTATTGGCCCAAACAGAAGGGATGTCCTTCAATATTTGGGATTCAAATCAAGGTACCTATTCAAATTTTAAGGCTTAGATCGTTACAGTGAGATAGACACAAGTAGTGAATCACACAAAATTTATACCGCCCAAGTGAATATCTCAAGTAACATAGTATACTCATTTTATATGTCCGTCTCTTAACTCTATATAGATCTTAAGAATATCAGGGGACCTAAATTTCTGCATTTTATGTTGGAAGACATATCAAGGAAGAATCAAGTGCCATCAATATGCCAACTCAAAGCAAACGGCAGTCATGATATATGGCAAGATTTGTGCAAGCTAGAATCAAGGATCAATTTTCATTTTTGAGTTTTACGTTGTATAGTTTTCATACATAGCATGCTCTGTTTATGTATAGATGAATGAAATGGTACAAAATTCAAACCAACAGCAGTGCTTGTTATCTTTTATGGTATCAAGAGAGCCAGTCTCTAACGAGTACCTTTCATCATCCTTGGCAATGACTTCCCCTATTGGAGCCCCTTCTTCCTCACCCTCTAATACCCCTATTATCACCATTAATGCTGCCAACATCATCAATGAGAAACTTACGCCATCTACCTTTCCACAATGGAGAGCCCAGTTTGAAGCATTGCTTATTGGCTATGATCTCATGAATTTTGTTACCGGCGATCTTCAATACCCTATCATTGATGAAGAAAATTTGGCCACTTCCAAAGCAATGAATTCCCACTGGATTCGCCAAGATAAATTGATCCTTCATGCCTTGCTAGCTCCCACCTCCACCACCATCACGCCGCTGTTTGCTTCCTGTAAAACATCTCATGAAGCATGGACCAAACTAACTCGTCTTTATGCAGGGAAGTCTCGCACCCGTGTGATGCAGTTAAAGGAGGATCTCAAACTCAAAAATAGTGGCAATCGCACTGTCACAGAATTTCTCCAGGCTATCAAACTCATCGCCGATGAACTGGCCATAATTGATCATCCCATCTCCGATGAAGATTTGAGCCTTTATATTCTCAATGGTTTGGGTCCTAAGTATCGGGAGATTGCTGCTCTCATACGAGCTCGAGAAAACTCTCTCACGTTTGAGGAGCTCCATGACCCGCTAGTTGGCTAAGAGAGCTATCTCTGTCATTCGGACCAATAAGCTACGCAACCATTGGTTGCAGCTACAAGTTTCAGCCAGTGAATGGGAGGCCCATCTGGATCAAATGGACAATGTTCCTCCTCAAATAAAGGCCGTGACAATGCGAAACGCATTCGGGCTTCTGAAAGTATAAGCCCAAATGCCAATTGTGTGTCAATTGGACCACATCGCCAAAAATTGTCCGAAGCATGTTTCCAGTGATTTCTCGGCAAATTGTGCTGCCTCCTCTAAAAGCAAAGATTAGAAATGGTTAGTTGATTCGATTGCATCACATAATATGACTACTGATCTCTCGAATCTCTCAATTCACTTTGAATATGACGGTATTGATGAAGTAGTGATTGGTAACGAATTAGGTTTGCTTGTATCTCATATTGGGTCAATATCTTTTGCCTCTCCTAATTGTATTTTTCATTTGCAAGATACTCTATGTGTTTCCACCATTAAAAAATATATAATATCTATTCATCATTTACAAAACAAAATAATGTCTATTTGGAGTTTCACCCTTCTCATTTTTTTGTGAAGGATTGGATCACGGAGGCGACACTACTCAAAGGCGAATATGAAGATGATGTGTACCCTTTGCTGGAAACAATGGCTACAATTTCAAAACCGCAATTGCTTATGTTCATGAACATACTACGGCAAATGGATGGCATAAGCGTCTTGGCCACCCTACTTCAAAAATTGCCTAACATCTTATTCGCATTTTTTTTTTTTTTGCCTATTCATAAAAATGGGCATTCATCTCTTTGTGTCTTATGTTCTCAAAATAAAGCACATCGGCATATGTTCCAATCTTATGGTTTAAATAGCACAGCACCACTGCAATTAATCTATACAGATGTTTGGGGTCCCTCTTATGATATTGGTGTTGATAGTTCAAAATACTACATTATTTTTGTTGACCACTATACCAAATATATATGGCTCTACCCTATGCCCCATAAATCAAGTGTTCAAACTATATTCTCTCAATTTCAAAATTTTGTAAAAAATAGATTCAACACTAAAATCAAGAGCCTATACTCCGATAATGGAGGTGAATATATTGCTCTCAAGAATTATTTATCTGTTCATGGCATCAGTCCTTACACCACTACTTCCCACATCCCACAACAAAATGGCATGTCTGAAAGATGACATTGCCATCTTATTGAAACAGGTCCTCAATGATGCACATATGCCTCTTTTCTATTGGCCACATGCTTTTCAAGCTACTGCATACTTAATCAACCAAATGCCAACATCAACGTTGAACAATAAAACCCCATTTGAGATGCTCTTTCATCAGACCCCAATTACATGAAATTAAAGCAGTTCGGGTGCCTTTGTTATCCTTTAACCCGGCCCTACAACACTCACAAGCTCTAGCCCAAATCAGTGTTGTATGTCTTCATGGGCTACTCCTTGACCCAAAATGCATATCTTTGTCTTGAGCCCACTACCCAATGGCTCTATCACTCTCGACATGTGCTTTTTGATAAAAAAAAATAAAATAAAATAAATTTCCCTTAACTCAACCAAAATCCAATTCCTCAAAAATTCCCAAATTCGACACAACCACTTTGGACAAGGCACAATATGTGGTCTTCTCTGTCAATACTATATCGTGAACCACCGCCAACACCTCAAGTCTCAGCATTGGGTACTACCGCTCCTCCGTTGTCTTTGGTGGACTCGCCTCCGATGTCGGCTCCTTCACAGGTAAGTCAGATTCTTTCTCTTCCTTTAGATCCATCCGAAAATCATTCCCAAAACATAAGTGCAAGTCGTGTCTCTGAGGTACCCAACAATATTAAATCTCACACACAAAATATGGTTACCAAATCAATGAACAATATTTATAAACTAAAAAAATTGTTTCCGGTCACCAAGCACCCCATACCCCCATCTTTGGAATCCACCACTGTGAATCAAGCCCTCTCTGACCCTAGATAGCGTGATGTTATGTCATCTGAGCTCATGGCTCTTATGTGCCATGATACTTAGCAGCTAGTACCTCCTCCACAGGGATACAATATTATTGGATATAAATGATTTTTTTGAGTAAAACAACTTGCAAATGGATCCATTGATAGATTTAAAGCCAAACTAGTGTCAAAGGGTTTTTAATCAAAGACCTGAATTGGACTACACTCAGACTTTCAATCTTGTAGTCAAACAAGTGACAATTCGAACATTGTTATCCATTGTTGTGATGCAAGGTTGGCCACTATGACAATTAGACATTAATAATGCTTATCTACATGGTCATCTTACGGAGGAGGTATACATGACACAACCTCCAGGTCTTTGGGATCCATCAAAACCTGATCATGTTTGATGCCTTAGAAAAGCAATATATGGCCTTAAACAGGCACCATGTGCTTGCTACTTTGCCCTATAATAAGCCCTACAGAAATTTGGTTTTGTTAATACCAAATCTAATTCATCACTGTTTGTGTATACTATTGGGTCAATAATTGCCTATTTTCTAGTGTATGTTGATGACTTGATTATTACAGGCAATGACTCTAATTTTGTTGCAAGTATCATAAAAAACCTTGGGGCAAAATTCTCTCTTAAAGACTTAGGACCCTTAACACTTTTTTCTTGGAATTGAGGTAATTCATACAAGCAATGGGTTGTTTCTCACTCAGCATAAGTACATTAGAGATCTCTTGGCCAGAACAAGCATGATGGTGCCAAGGATGTCACCACTCCATTGTCAATTTCGGTTTCCTTAAAATTGGATGGTGGATCCACGGTTGTTGACTCTACAAAATATTGCCGCTTAATAGGTGCCTTACAATATTTCTCACTGACTCAGCCTAACATCAGTTTCATAGTTAACAAGCTCTCACAATTCATGCATTGTCCAACTTCAAATCACTGGAATGCTACAAAAAGGTTGCTACATTATCTCAAGAACACAATTTTATACGGTATCACCATCAAAAGAACCATTAGCCCATCTCTTACATGCTATTCCGATGCGAATTGGGAGGGCAACTTGGATAATAGAAGCTCTACATCCGTGTATTTAATTATGCTTGTTTCAAATCCTATCTCATGTAGTTCCAAAAAGCAATGTGCCATTGCAAGATCATCCATGGAAGCCGAATATTGAGTTCTTGCAATAGCGGCCTCTGAATCCATGTGGATCCTCTCACTTTTCAATGAAATGAAGTCCTCACTTCCTAAACCACCAGTACTTTTGTGTGACAATCTTGGTGCAACTCATCTTAGCTTCAACCCTGTCCAACATTCAAGAATGAAGCACATTCAAATTGATTTACACTTTATTCGAGACTTGGTTCAAAAAAATGCACTTAATGTTCGACATGTACATACAAATGATCAGCTTGCCAATTTACTCACAAAACCACTTTCAAGACAATGCACAGATTATCTAAGGAACAAGATCAGTCTCACCAATGGTAGTTCGTTCTTGCGGAGGTGTATCAAGGAAGAATCAAATGCCATCAATATGCCAACTCAAAGCAAACAGTAGTCATGATACATGGCAAGATTTGTGCAAGCTAGAATCAAGGATCAGATTTCATTTTTGAGTTTTACATTGTATAATTTCCATACATAGCATGCCCTGTTTATGTATATAAACCAATTTTGTAGATGAATGAAATTGTACAAAATTCAAACCTACAGCAGTGCTTGTTATCTTTTAAGACAAGTGCGCTAAGGTTGTAATCGAATGAAGTCAAGCTATATTCAAACAAAGGTGTTCGAGCTCAATTGGTTATCCTGATCTTATAGAATTGAGAATTATGTAGAAATGTTATTTCCTGATCTTAAAATATTGAAATAATAAATAAGAGTGTGCAGAAACATTTATTAAAATTTCTCAAAATATGTGCCATAAAAATCATAAGTTAAAATTTTTGTACATGATCTAAGTCACTGTCATGCCTCCCTGGACCAAATCCCTTTCTGCAGCTTTATCTTCATAAATTTTCGGACCTAAGGTGGTTTTAAAATATAAAAATAAGCTAAAATGAGTTGTAACTCAATAAGAAACACATCATAATGAAAACATATTTAACATAAGTTTTTCATAAAATACTTCATGCTGAAAACTAAAATCATGATTAGTGATACTGATCCTTTTGTTATGCATGACTGATTTATCTGAATTAACTGAGTGATCTGATTTATTTGACTCATATGATTGGTTAACACACTTAATCCTATATGCAATGTTATGCACCAGCCCCACATGCTGTGGCTGCAAGGGGAGCTGTTAATAGTATTCTGACATACTATGATGGACCACACTTGAGTCTGTAACTTGCACATCCACCCTGAATTGCATTGGTATCATGCATAATGGTTAGGGGGAGTATCAGCCAGTCCGGATAGGCAAAACCGACCGAACCGGCCATTTCGGTCTGAACCAAGAGTAGGTCCGGTCGGTCTCGGTTCGAATTTTAGTGGACCGACTAGGTTCGATCCGATCCTGATCCAAGGGCTTTTTACTCTTGACCGGACCGAATGAATAATATATATAATATTTTATTATTTATATAATATTTATAATTGTATATAATTAATTATAATTTTCATCTAACCTAATAGGCTAATATTTATAATACTAATATTTATAATTTTATACTAATATTTATACTAAGACTAAATTACTAATAGTCTAAATTAATACTAATATACATTATATACTATTATATAGTTAATAAGTTATACAATATACTAATCATAAATTCATAATAACTAAATCATTATAAGTCTATAACTATATCTAATAGTATTAGTATTAGTATTGGTATTAGTTAACTTAATATCTAATATACTAGTATTACTATATTAGTAATAAGATTATAAGAGTATTAGCATTAGTTAATTTAATATCTAATATGTTAGGATTAGTAATAAGATTATAAGAGACTAAGAGTCTTAGTATTAGTTAACTTAATATCTAATATGATAGAATTAGTAATAAGATTATAAGAGACTAAGAGTATTAGTATTAGTTAACTTAATATCTAATGTGCTAGTATTACTATATTAGTAATAAGATTATAAGAGTATTAGATTATTAGTATTAGTTAACTTAATATCTAATATGCTAGTATTAGTAATAAGATTATAAGATTATAAGAGTATTACTCTTATTTCATAAATTAATATAGTATTACATAGAGTATTAGTAAATGTGTTGGGTTTGAAGACATTGAGGAGATATAGTAAATTAGTAGTACTAGTTATTAGTTATTATCTATTAGTACTAGTGTTATTACATATTATTAGTTATTACATCTAGTTATTAGTTATAGTATTTCTAATTATTAGTTATAGTATTAGTACTAGTTGTAATATTAGTTATAGTAAATAAGTTAATAACTATTACTAATTTACTATATACTAATAGAATAATAGTATTAGTATTAGTGTATTAGTAATATAATATATATATATATATAATATTATACTATTAGTTATATATATTAAATTAATATCACAATATAATTACATAAGGATTAAACATATTCCCTTGGATAATTAAAAAAAAAAAATTGTCAATTGATATACTCTAACTCTCTAAGTTAGTAATAAAGTAACAATTAACATCATCAATATAATTTTAATTAGTGATTTTTTTAATGAGTTAATTAAATAATACACATTAAATAGTTTACATAATTTTAATTTTACTAACTTAAATATCTTTTTACTAACTTATTAATTTTTTTATTGTTTAGAATTAGAAGTGAAAATCATGGCTGATCTTAGTGAGGGATTGAAAACGGTGCGGTTATAGTAAAATTGAACCTAAACGGCACTGTTTAGGTTCACTTTTAGAAACTAGGTTGAGTGAAACGACGTCGTTTCACGCAAATGCCGTTTCACGCAATCCATATATTTTATTTTTAAATTTGTGTATGCCATTTCAATACACGAATTTGGGTCTTCCCCCCCTCCCCTTCACTTTTGTTTCTCTCTCAACTCTCATCTCAGAACTCTCTCAAAAGTTCAAACCCTAGCCCCATGCGCATCCCCTCCAAACTGTAGCCCCTCCGTCACATCCCAACCGAACAACCAACTCCTCCGTCGCAACTCACCTCTAAAAGCCCTTGCCCTCTCCATCCTTGTGCGGGACGTGCGTCATTTCCTCCCTAGTCCCTGCAATATGAGGTGCCTCTCTCTCTCTCTCTCTCTCTCTCTCTCTCTCTCTCTCTCTCTCTGTTATATCTTATCTATTAGTTATTATTTTTGTCAATTTACTTGATAGTTGTGGATATTAGGATTGTTTGTATGCTGGATAGTGGTGGATATTAGACTTGTTTGTGTGCTATGGACCACGGTGCTACCCTGCATAACAGTTTGGTTGGTTCTACGGTTCTACTATGTGAATGAAAAAAAGGTACATTTTGTGATTGCATGGCTTCTGAACATGTGAATATAATCCAAGTGGACTTGTGTGTAAAGTATAAGGCTAGCTAGGGATTAATTATTATTAATTAGTGGTTGATAAAGCCAAGTTTAGGCATGATTAGTGGAGAAAAAGTAGCTAGTTAATTTCATCTAACTGGGATTTTCTATAGCTGGTACCTGACTCTTTAATTATCCAAGAACTCAAAAAAAAAGTTTTAAATAGAAAACAACTAGCTAGCTAGCAGATGCCATGCATACATGTTCTTTCATCCATAGCTAGCTTTTGAAATTGCATGCATGGGAATTTAGAATCTAATTCCAATATAATTAATTAATTTGTCCTAGGCTCAAAATTAATGTACATGATCTAGAGTGAGTACTGATCGAATAGATGTATGACACAGTTTTATGGGATATTTAAATTAATTATAGAGTATCGAATATAATCAACTAGAGTAGATATTTGTACGAATTGAATCGATTCAGATTAATTATAATGAGCTACTAAATAGCAACCACACATGGCAGATCGAGAAACAAATTAAAGAAAACACATAACCATCAAGAGACCAGAAATTATTTAATGAATGCAGACTCTTTAAAGTAATTGCTAAAGGTAATTCTCTACTAGCTCATCTAGATTTATCCTTAGTGTTTAAGCTGTGGTAGCTTATATAACCTTGCTATTGTTGGTTTGATTACATTTGGATGTTGTGTTGTTTACATTTTATAATAAAATAGTTCTGCTTTTCATTTTGTCAAGCAAGAATAGATGCTCATGCATGATCTAATCTTGCTTGATTTGATCTGACCAATAGGAAACAGAGTTGTGTAGTGAGGTTTCTTTAGCTAGTAGCATTGGAGCTATGGCCACTTGCCTCTTTATATTACTTTCATGACAAATCCATTGATTAAGTTGAGGTTTTAGATAAAAAGAAATTACAACAAGTGAAGCCAAGCATGCATGCAGGCAACTATCACAAATTCACACACACTATAATATTAATTTGATAACACTAATATATGATAGAAGTTTATTTCTGACGTTTTGGTGCATATATATATATATGGTAAATTGATAATTCCTTTGTTTATATATTATAGAGTATTGTCAAAAGTGAAAAGTATGCAAGCCAAATGATGTAGCAGCTGCCAAGCCCAGGAGGATAATTGTTATTTTTTGAATTGATGTAATAATGTAAATGCTTTATTCAGCCACTTATAGTTTTTTTTTTTTCTTTTTATTATAAGTAATTTATGCTACAATCTATGTTATAGTGTTATTTCAATTTCATATTTGAGAGTTATATTTTATTTAGAGCTTTTGACGTAAATTACCAATATGACTCCTAGTCTCCTACTCTTTTAGACTTCTAGTTCTAGTCTTCTACTATTATTTTTTTGAAGACTTTTTAATTTTCAGTTTTTGAAACTTGTATAATTTTCAATTTTCATTATCTATGCTTGTGAATGGTTTTTTTCTTTCTTTCTTTTAGAAGCCAGATTTTGATGTATGTTACCTTGTTTAAACTTGTTTAAATTATTTAGATGGATATAAAAAAATTTATTTTTATTTTTATTTTTATTTTTTTGTAATAAAACCTTTTATCTAGGGGTGGGTAGCAGGTGCCCGCCACCCGCTGCATCGCACCGTTCGCCCCGCCCCGTAAGAAGGGGAACTGCGGAGGTGGGGGACGGAGGGGGCTCAGCCCCGCTCCGTAAATCCCCCGCCCTGCCCCTGCATATATAAGGCCCCCTCCGTCCCCCTCCATCCCCCTGCATAGATAAGGCACCCTCCATACGCACTGTTTCGATGTCCCATATAAAATGCCCAATTCTTTTTTTGTGTCTCATTTGCCCTAGCTCTTCGATATCCTTCTTCCCGAATCAAGCTTCCACCTTTTCTTCTTCTTCTATCACCGAATCAAGCTCTTCGATCTTCTTCTTCCCGAATCAATTTCGTTTGCACAGACGTCGCATATGGGGGGAGGAGGAGAGGAACGACGCTCAGCTTGGAATGAGACAAGATGAAGAAGGAAGAACGAGGTTGTTTCGCTCCTTCCCAAACTTTCTAGATCTTCAAAGTTCAAACGAGGTTGTTTTGCTCCTTCGAGTTCAATCTTTTTGGTTTTTATTTTCACTCTCATTTCTTTGGCTGGTTCAATTCCGTAAGAGATTTATGGTGTTTGGGTTTGTTATTGCGGTTGAAAAAATGTTAGACATTAGACACGGTGGTAATCGATTGGCGAGGGGAGGGGAAGAGCAGAGGGCAGACAGCTAGAGGTCCACCCCCCGCACCCCCGTCAGCGGATGGGGTACCTTGCCCCCACATGTACGGGGGCGGAGTCCGGGGAAAAAATCCCACCCCCCATTCATGCGGGGGCGGGGGGCGGAGAAGGGGTGGCCCCGCCCCGTAGGGAGCGGGTAGCACCCCTACTTTTATCAGGTTTATTGGGCCATTGGGCCAAAAATTATAATTAGAAAATTAAGACTATTGGGCCGGAAATAAGACTATTGGGCCAAAAATTATGGAATAAAAATATTGGGCCATTGGCCCATTTGGACAGACTAGACCGGACTAGCCTGGTCCTTAATGAGTTTGGTCCAGTCCAAGGTGGAAAAACCCTGGATCGAATAGGTCTACAAAACCTCCCCGGACTGAACTCTCCCGTAATAATGGCCATTTGATTGATCTAATATTTATCTTGCACTTGATCTTATAAAAGTTTACTTGTCTCATGTAATGTAAAATGCATGAGATATATAATATATATATATATAACTAAAATATGCGAAATGAAAATATGATGAATGGCATGTTTACAAATGTCATGACATTCGTGGTACATAAACATTGGCTTTCAAAGAATAGGCTTTAATAATAATATATATAACTAGTTAACGCATGCTAATCCTAATTTATTATCAAGCAATTTATCTTGTGGTGCTGCTTCTGAAATCTCACTTTGTAGCTAGTTACGTGGATGATATACTATAAAGTTAAAATAATGTATGAGTATAGTTTTATAATATTATTTTTGTTTGGAGATTTGGAAAAGTAAAAATTATTTTTATTTTTTATTTAATATGATAATGGACGCTCAAAATTTCTTTATTTTTATGCGTTGACGAGGATAATGTTGGAACCTTTTGTCCAAGTGGTTGAAACAGTAAAAGTTGATATGGTTTTTTTCTTTTGTCGAAATTAATTCTTTCTTTTACTGTTTTTATCGTTTTATCATCTTAATTCAATAGTTCTTGGATATGGAATGTTATTTCCTAGTTCCTACATAAAATTGGTTATTCGGATCTTGTAGAATTAAGAATTATGACTTATAATATAAGAATAGATATAACTAGAGTCATTAATAAAATACTCAACTCTCAGTTTTAAACTAAGTCTAATATCCAAACACCTAACTCTCAAATAATTAAATTCAATTGCTAGTGAGCACCAAGAGTCCCGGAGGGAAGAGGAAGGAGACAATGACCAAGAAGAGAAGAAGCGCATGCAAGACAAGTTGTGCAACCTCAAGGGAAAATATAAGGAAGTGATGAGAAAGATAGGTGGCTCATCTACAATGGACCAACTACTCATAAGTATGGGTTTGCCCTACAGCACAAAGGTAATGGCAGTCCCATTACTACCAGAATTCTGAGTTCCACCCGTGGAGGCCTATGATGGGACCCGAGACCCAGTTGAGCACTTCGAATCTTTCAAGGCTCACATGAAGTTCCATGAGTTCCCTGAGGAGGTGGCCTGCAAAGCCTTCCCATTGACATTGAGGAGACCAGCAAGGGCATGGTTTGGCTCCTTAGTGCCTGGCTCCATTGAAAATTTTAATGAGTTGGCTTGTTTATTCCTCACCCATTTCATGTTTAGCAGGAGAAAAAGGCACCATGCCACTTTCCTCCTCACCGTCAAGTAAAGGGAAAACGAAAACCTGGAAACCTACCTGAATAGGTTTAACAAGTTGTGCATGACTGTAGAAGACTAAGACGAGAAGATCACTTTGGCAACACTCCTCGGAGGAGTTTGGCCCCGGTTCTCTTTCATAGCAGGACTTGTTAAAATGACCCCTGTGACTCTCCAAGAATTCATGGATCAAGCCAACAATTTCATAAACGTCAAGGTTACCCTCCACGCCTTGGCTGAACCCAGGGGACAAGAGCTAGAGTGAGCAGACAAGAGGGGAAAGGCCTAAACCAAAGGCCACACTCGAGAGAAGACCAAGAGGAAGCAGTGAGAGGTGAGAAAAGAAGAGCCTACTGTGAGGAATACACCACACTGACACCACCGCTCAACTTTCATCGTCACTAAAGAGGATAAACGACCAACCCCAGAGGAGCGTCGTTACTATACTTACATCAGTCGACCACCCACAGCACCGGGCAATGCTGTTCATACTGGGGGGACGGAGGGCCACCTCAATACCCTCCATCCAGACAAATGGAATAACCGTGGATGGGATGTTCTCAGTAAAAGAGGCCCTGCAGAGGTTATCAGCAGATGAGGTGGGAGAGCCCGAGAAGGAGAGAGACCGAACATGAACCACCGCATGTCCCTCCACAACAACCACACCAAGAGGCGCAACTTCATCCAGAAGGAAAGCTCACTCGAGAGAAGCTCGATATCAAGAGGTATACTTGGCCTCCTACCACCCCATCAAGTACTGTAGAGGTGAGCCCGCTCCCATAATCTCCTTTGGAGAAGCCGACAAGGAGGGAGACTTTTATCCCATGACGACGCATTGGTGGTCACCATGTAGATCTCAAACTTCACCACCAGAAGAATCATCCTCATTGACAACAGTAGCTCGACAGATATCCTGTTTTGAGACGCATTCGCCCTCATGGGAATTGATGCAGTCGGACTCCTACCTGCCCCAATGCCGCTTAAGGGCTTCTCAGGAGAAACAGTCTAGCCAGCGAGGACGATCGCCTTATCAGTCTTGGTGGGTAACCCTTCTCGCACCGTCTCGATCATGGTTGCTTCTTAATAGTAAGAGCTTCCTCTGCCTACAATGCTATTATTGGTCGTCTGATGCTCAACAGACTGAAGGTAATCACCTCCACCTACCACCTAAAGGTAAAGTTCCCAGCTGCCTGGGGGGAAGGGGGGGCTAGATACAAAGAGAACAAGTCTCAGCACAAGAATGCTATGTGCAGGAGTTGAAGTCAACAGTGGGAGGAATGACGCCCAATGCAGGTATGCGCCTTTAATAAAGTCGCGACAAGCTCTTGCCATGACGCAAGCTGTCCCGACTAGGGGGAGGAAAAGGAACGAATAAGAAAGAAAAGGAAAAGAGGCAACTCGGGTCTCCCTTTAATTTTGTAAATTTGATCTCCTTTTGTATGAACTCTACTTAATGCAAAGCACTAGTCTTTTTTAGGAATTCAATTAAACAAGTCTCTAGCTGCAATTACTTCATCTAAACTCCAAATCTTTACCGACTGATTACCTCCCCGTCGGGTAACAAAAGGATGAGTGTAATGACAAAGGCTGCTCTACCCATCTCGCGGCAGAGTTCGGGCCTGTCCTCAAACAACCCAACACACCATTACCTTCATCGCAGGTGTCGACCGAAGATGGGAGCGAATCCAATTAAGGATTACCCGAACAAATTACCTCACATCAGGGCTCCAAAGGGCGAGATGAGCTAGAGGCCATCTCGACCTTCCTGTGGGGGAAAGCGAGTCCAGCCCTAAGGTTGCCCGAATAGTACCCAGTTCCACCATGATGAAGAGTGGGCATAGCACCAGCTTGGCCCTCACTTTCCTTTCTTGTGACATTAATGGATGAGAGCGAGTTCAATCAGACATAATACCCAAACAGACTACCTCCACGTAAGGTCAACAGGTGGAACTAGCCCCTGGTTAAACTGACATCCCTTGCAGAGGAGAGCAGGACCAGCCTAGAGGCTGCCCGAACATTACCTCATCCCATCCCGACAAAGGGATGATTACCTCTCCCGAGGGAATGAATAGGGAGAGGGTGATTTGAGGTGCCTCTACCCTTCTCTCGGTGGAGTGCGGGTCTCTTCTCAACAGTCGATAAACACTACCTTCATTGTAGGCGTCGACCAAAGATGGGAGCGAGTCTAATCAGACTTACTACCAAAACAGATTACCTCCCCTTGGGGCACCAAAGGGCAAGATGAGCTAGAGGCCATCTCAACCCTCCCACAGGGGAGCGAGTCCAACACTGAGGTTGCCCGAACATTACCCCATTCAGTCACGACAAAGAGTGGGCCTCACTCCCATTTCCTACAACGTCAACAGATGGGAGTTTGTTTAGCCAGACATACTTCCCGAATAGACTACCTCGACATAAGGGTCAACAGGAAAAACTAGCCCCAGGTTAGACTGACCTCCCATGCGAATGAGAGAGTTACAGCCCTAAGGCTGTCCGAACATTACCCTATCCCATCGCGGCAAAGGGATGACGACCTCCATAAGGGACTGAAGGGGAGGATACGGCTTGAGGAGCCCCTACCTCTCCCTCGGTGGAGTACTAGATAGTCTCAATACTACCCATCTCAACCTCAGAATGAGCCACATGCTCAGCCGAACGGGGACAAGTTGGTGGCTAACAAATAATATAGATTGTATTTGGATTCTGATCTTACAGGGCATGAGAATTCTTATGGGTGAGTTCAAGCTTACACACCACTCGGCCCCTCTCGCCCAGCGTGAGGGTTAACGAGGAACCCCTGATCTTACATACCACACGACCTCCACAAAGTCTTTTAGGCAACTTCCAGCTTACATCCCACTTGACCCCTCTCGCCCAATGTAAAGATCAACGAGGCGCCCCCCAGTCTTACATACCGTGCGACCTCCACAAAGTCTTTTGGGCAAGTTCTAGCCTACATGCCACTCCACCCTTCTTGCTCAGTGCGTGGGTCAATGAGGTGCCCCTGGTCTTACATACTACGTGACCTCTACAAAGTTTTTTGGGCATGTTCCGACTTAGGCACCACTCGACCCCTCTCGCCCAACGCGAGGGTCAACGAGGGGCCCCCGGTCTTACATACTACGCGATCTCCACAAAGTCTTTTAGGTGAGTTCCAGCTTATGCACCACTCGACCCCCCTCTCGCCCAACGCGAGGGTCAACGAGGCACCCTCGATCTTACATATTGCGTGACCTCCACAAAGTCTTTTGGGCAAGTTTCGACTTACACTCCACTCAACCCCTCTCACCCAGCGCAAGGGTCAACGAGGCAGCCCTAGTCTTACATATTGCATGACCTCCACAAAGTCTTTTGGGTGAGTTTCGACTTACGAGCCACTCGACCCCTCTCGCCCAACGCGAGGGTCAACGAGGAGCCCCCGATCTTGCATATCATGCCACCTCCACAAAGTCTTTTGGGTGAGTCCCGGCTTACTCGCCACTCCACTCCTCTCACCCAGTGTAAGGGTCAACGAGGTGCCCCCAGTCTTACATACCGCCGACCTCCACAAAGTCTTTTGGGAGAGTTTCGGCTTAAGCGCCACTAGACCCCTCTTACCCAAAGCGAGGGTCAATGAAGCGTCCTCTGTCTTACATACTATGCGACCTCCACAAAATATGTGGGCAAGTTCTGGGTTACGCACCACTAGCCCTTCGCCAAACACAAAGCAAACCCGGTTCTACATACCACAAGACTTCTGCAAAAGCCTTGCCTGCACAACATAGAACCTAAGTGAATGAACAAAGACTTTGGGTGGAAGGACTCGGACAAATTTAGCTTGAACCCTTAAGGGATTCCGAAATATTTCCAGACGACGAGTATTCAATCCTCACAAAGGTAAGTGAATAGAGAAGCATTTGTGATCAGTAGGGTGCCACTCGAGAAATTATTAATTTGTCAAGATTAAAGGAAATGTCAAGCCTCAACAAGCGGTCAACATATTGTTGCACGTAGGGGTCCTGCTCGAAGTATAGGCAACCTATGTGGAAAAGAATGACAAAGATTGAAAGCATAATTGGAAGAACATTTTATTCATCAATTGTTAGAACGATTAAAATGGAAAGGTTACAACATATTCGTAAGAAACCATGCAAAGAGGAACAAAGGGTCAAGAGCAGTCCAAAGGCAAACTCAATGGAGCGCGCTACTGTATCATCAGCAGAAAAAGAAAGCAACTCTCGAGAGGCACCAGAACAAAGGGGCCGCAAGAGAGGAATCGCCTCGAAGATGAGCTCAACAAAAAAAAGGGGCGAGATGTAGGCTCATCCAACTCATGCTCCCAAACCAAATAGCCGTTGAGGATTGCCCCAGGGGGAACCAGCGTCAGTCAAAACCACTTCCACACAGCTTGAGGGCCAATCTGGAAGCAACAAATAAAGGTTGCCCTTTCGTCGACTCCACTGAAGAATACATGCCCGTGAAGAGCTTGAGTTGAAGGAAAACCTCTGCGGTCTCCATAAAAGACCCCTCCTACTGGTGGGAGCGCCTCCTCTTTCTCCCTCTGGCCAGCGAGGAAGTGCCTAAACCTTGGCAAACTCAGGATGTTAGAAATCCTCTTTGCTTGCCAAGCCTGAGGGAGAATCCCATCTCCTTCTCGGGCATGGGAAAGGCTCGAGATGTAATGACAAAACATGAACTGCACAAGGAGTTATGAGATTGGAAAGTCCATCAAACAAGCTAGCCATAGGATTGGATGCATCCCTCTTTACAAAGCACCTCCTAATGATTTAGGATAATATGACTCTTGGAAGGATGTCCTCTAAGAACCTCAAGAGACTTCCATGCACATACCTCCACAAAAGCCTACCACAGGATACAGTATCAGAAGGCTAGCCTAAGGCTTGAAGACTCATCGGAGCCAAAAATGGCCAACAATAGCACAAGGAAGAACAAAGTTTTGAAGTGCTTGGAGAATAGGAGGGAGAGTTTATAGTAAATGACGAAGGCAAAGGGGGCTATATATAGGCAGGGAATGACGATTCACTTCCCAAAATTCAAGGAGCATGCGCACCACAAAGCTTCATCAAATGTAACTCAAATTTAGCGAAGAGCTTGACACAAAATCCCATGATAGACGCGGCAGGCGTTATTCAATGCCATAAATATGGGGAGACCAATGGGCGTACATTAAATGGCCAACTACCCGAGAATCCTTGCAGATTCACAAATGGGGCATCGGTCACTGAATCGTATTCATGGGAAAACTAAAAGACAATGTACAAAAAACCAGAGAGGTGAAGTACGAAACGCCTTCCCTCATCCTTGGGAAAGAGGAAACTCTATGGCAAGAAGACAGACAGACATGATGAAAAGGGAAGCAAAAGTGTTGGGAGATGATCAAAGCATAAAGAGGGTATATTATTACATTCAGTATGCATACAGGGGTAACGAGACGCGTGGTGCTTACAATCTCTATGGGTAGAAACCAAGAGCGAAAAAATTATTATTATTACAAAAAGGAGAAGAGACCAATGAGGCCAAGCAAAGTCAAGGTCAGGAAGCTCTTTGACCCTCCTCGAGATCAAAGGGGCCCACCTCGAGGGAACCAGGCTGTTGCCTGGAATCGACGAGGTAGACCTTAGCCTTTTCAAAGCTCCCTTCTTCTAAACCAGCCTCGTCCTCGAGAGGGAGGTCGGGAGGATCATCATCCTCCTAAAAGAAGGCATCCGGAATCATCGCCCGCCCAATCTCACCGTCGTGGTTGAGGGTGGCCAGATCAAGCTCGAGATCTTTAAATTTAACTACCTACAAATGCGCCTCTTATGCCCCAGAACTTTCTTGAGGATTAAGGATGACGTAATTGCCCATCCTCTCGAGGCCTTCCAAATACCTGTGAGACCAGGCTTCATCGCGAATGAAGAGAGCCTTCCCCAGCTACTAGCTTGACCAAGTCATTTTGTAGATCTCGGATGACCACGTCCTGGTTAGCTATCCTCTTGTGGACCACTCACAATTCAGCCAGAACCCCCTCCTCACGGATTCTAGCCGCGGATAACAAGGCCCCTCGATCCTCTGCAATGGCCGACAGGGCTGAGCACTCCTCCTCCAACATCTTGATTCATCTGGCATCGAAGTCCCTGAAGCCCCTCAACTCTTCATTCTCAACCTGAAGTGAGTCCTGCGACTCTTGAAGCTTACTCAACGACTCTTGAGCTTTCACGGCCCATTCTCTAGACATGGCTAGCTTCGCCTTTAGGCAGATCCTCTCCTCCCTCTCCCCGTTGGCATAATGGAGCGTCGTCTTCACCATGGACCAAAGATCCAAGTTATCCCTCTCTACTACCTCCCGACCACTAACTATGTGCTTGGCCAACCTCTTGATTCCCTACTGATCCCAAAGTTAGAAAAAGAATAAGGTAATCCTACACTAGAAGGGCACAGAGCATAGAACACGGAATAGAGAAAAACCTCAGAGAAAAGTCTCTACAACAGCTCGGACTCCTACTCCAGAGCCTCCTCCTGCCGAGTCTTACCCTCAAATCCAGAAGAAACTGGAATGGTTTCGCCTGCAGGCTCCGATGAATGCAATTCTACCTTTATTGACTCATCAAGGACTTCTTCGCAGGGCCCATGGCTAGAGGAAGCAAGAGCGCCCTCATTCACCAGTAGGGCAGGGAGGGCGACGAAGGGCGACCAATCCTTTCCCCCAGTGCTATGCCGGTCTCCCTCCTTGGGACTCTCTGCTACCGCCGCAGCCTTTCTTGGGCTCAACAGGGTAAGAGCAGAAGAGTCGACTGCCAAGGCCCCACTAAGACTTAGCAGGGTAGAGACACCAGGCCCAATCGCCTTTAGTTGCATCGATGTTGGCGTTCACCATCAACCAGGTAGCAGCAGCAGCAATAGACAAAGCGCCGCCCGTGTTGATCTCATCGCAAGGGGATTTCCGAGTAGAAGTACCCTCATTGGCAGACTCCAAGTCCACTTCAAGATGCCCTGAGACTTCCTCGATTCAAAGGCCTCGGCCAAGGATCGAGCAATGGATGCCGAGGAAGGAGACATCACCATATTAAGCTCTGGGGGCTATTCCACCACCCGGGTTTGACGAGGCGCCCTATCCAGAAGTGCATGTTGACCAAGTTAGCCCTCCTGGAGACATCCTATGCCCCCGCAGAAGCTCCTGTCCCCCTTAGGCTAGGCTCTACAACTAAGGTCATAGGAGAAAGAGACACGGCAAACATGCTCGGATTCGAGGACTCCCCATCTCCTCAGCGCCGAGTCAGCACCGCAAAGGGCAAAAAAGGGGTGAAGGGTCGCTTAGACCCGGGCAGCCCGACACTAACGGCCATGGCCTCTGGAAATGACAAATCATCCTCACTAGGCTCTGAATGGGCTCTCTTCCCCTTGCCTTTAGGAGGAAGATCCAAAACTCATTTCCTTGAAAAATTCGATGGCGGGCGAATGACAATATCGCTACAGAAAGAACAACGGGACCTATTGGGGAAAGAAAAGCTTCAAGGCTATCCTTCCCCAAGAGGACCTATGAGTGGACGAGTGCTGGGCTACCCAATCCTCACAATGGCGATACGGCGTAGCTATCTTGGTGTGGCAAGGGGACACACAGCCCTGTCGCTTAGCACGACCCTTCAGGAAGCTTTAATCGGGAACTCGGCCTGGCCAATCTACCCTACGGGGAACTCCCATCCACGGCCAGACAAGAAGAAGAAGTTTCCAGTCCAGTCTACTACTAGGGCATGCATTCCCTTGAAACTACAAATCTCCCTAGTGCCGCTCTTCACGTTGTGCGTTAAGAGGAACTCACGGTAGGTAAGATCACCATGCACTGGGTCAGACTTTAGCAAAGCCCGATGGCGCAGAATGTAGTAGCAAATCAGAATCCGCCAAGCGTTCGGATGAAGCTGAGCGGGAGCCAGTCCCAAGCGATGCAAAATTTCATGAACTGGACAAGGAAATGTAGTCTTAACCCACAAGAAAACACGCTGGGGAATAGGGCGACGCCACTAATGGCCCTCTCATGTGGCCTCGAGACTTCAAGAACCACCGAATACGGAATATAGTAAGTCAAGGCCAACTACTGAAGAAAGTTAGAAGTGGCCTCGGAATGCCAGGAGTAGCCTGCATATCCCAGCTCCAACGAACCGGCCTTAGGGCGGTGCTAAGAACTCGTAGGGTTGGCAGATTTCTAAGTATTCATCTGTGCAATAAGAATCACACCGAACGAGGGGAGCAAAAAGGAATAAGAGCAAAGAGAAGAGAA